>NC_091438.1:160680347-160877847 GCF_964237555.1 Oryctolagus cuniculus
CTCTTTCACAGGTCACACCCAACTCAAACAAACAACCGCCCAGTTCTCCATTTATACACCTGTGCTTGCCACGAGGCACCTCGACGCATGAACCTTCACTTCCAAAGTTTAAATAGGGGAGCCTGTTGGATTTTCACTGTGAATCTATTTAGTAAGTAAAGAAAAAGAGGGGGAATGAAGTGCTCATCCTTGGCTGTTAAGAAATTTATAATGATAGAAAATGTTTGGATAACTGGGTCAGTTGTGTATGTGAGGAGTGGGCTTGATGGTTTGGGTCATTTAAATACCAAAAATCTTTTATCTCTTTTCCAGTCTAGGTGAGCAAGCTATGAATGAACACAAAACACCACACTCAGACTGGCCCATGGGTTACAGTTAAGTGTTACACAGAACGACCACTGCCCAGCGGATGCCAGGAACCAGCACTGTTGGCAACCTCTTGGGTGCATGCCCGTCCTTGCTGGGACACAGCCTATCAGAATGCACAGCTCCCGCCACAACGTGCACCTGCAAGCTAAATCTTTATTTGGAAGTCTGCAGACTTACGCACTGGAGGATCCTCTCACTGTGGCCAGGGGGGCTGCACAGCAGCACAGCTGAAGCGGACAGCCGAAACAACAGAGGTTCCGGAAGCAAAGAGCTGCCCCCACCCCACCCCACCCTCGCCTCAGGCCAGCAGAAAATTACTCTGGATGCTGCCCTAGAATTCCCATGTGCCAGGCTAGAACAGGCAGATACTTAAGATATTTTTTCAGCTTTTTATAAGAAAAAGGAAAATAAAGGGCTCTTTAATGAGGCTGTTAGAACTTTAAAAAGTTAAAGCAGGCCAGCGCCGCGGCTCACTAGGCTAATCCTCCGCCTAGCGGCGCCGGCACACCGGGTTCTAGTCCCGGTTGGGGCGCCGGATTCTGTCCCGGTTGCCCCTCTTCCAGGCCAGCTCTCTGCTGTGGCCAGGGAGTGCAGTGGAGGATGGCCCAGGTGCTTGGGCCCTGCATCCCATGGGAGACCAGGAAAAGCACCTGGCTCCTGGCTCCTGCCATCGGATCAGCGCGGTGCGCCGGCCGCAGCGCACCGGCCACGGCGGCCATTGGAGGGTGAACCAACAGCAAAGGAAGACCTTTCTCTCTGTCTCTCTCTCTCACTGTCCACTCTGCCTGTCAAAAAAAAAAAAAAAAAAAAAAAAAAAAAGTTAAAGCATATCTTAATTCATATATTTGCCTTTTGCTTTGTAAATTTACCTGTCATTGATTAAAAAGAAGAAGAAAAAAAAAAAAAAAACCACCACCCTCCAAACTCAGGGTGGGCAAGGAGACGTCACAGCCTGGGGCCAGCTGCTGCTGCAGCCACCAGCACATGGCTCCTCTGAACCGGGAGGCTGTGAGGAGTGGAGGCCTGACCCACAAGCAAACAAACCCAGGCACGGGCAACACAATGCCACTTGTATGCCACAGAGAGAGGCATTGAAGTGTATATAAAAGCATCTACCCCCATCGTGTTGGCTAAACCAAAAGCCAACCAGACCTAGGAGATGTGCTTCTGCCTTCTCTCGGTGTTCCAGCAAAGCACTGGGCTTAGCTTCACAAGGACACTGGCCCAGCTGTCACTTTTCAGACCACACCACCTCCTCATTCAAGTATTCAGTGGCTCTGCTGTCGAGTTTATGGCTAACACAATAGGTAACCCAAAGACCAAACAAGGTGTGGCCACACAGCAACAGCTCATGGCACCGACTCTGTCAGGGGGGCACAGGGCGGTATGGCAGGGTTTTGGTAACCAAGACTAACAACACTGACTTCACAGTATTCAGTAAAGAGCTGAGTGAAATGAACTGCAGAAACTGTCTATTTGATAGGAAAGAACTGTTAATGCAGATTAACAGTGTGGCCACAGGGCAGAATTCAGTCATTGTAGAGGGCAACAGCAGCATTTCAAAGCCTCACGGTGTAGGAGAGCTGCGGGAAAGCCCAGGAGTGCTCAGGCCAAGCTGCTACGACTCCAAGGGACCCAGGCTCCAACTCTTGGTCACGTGGCCTCCACCAGGCCACTCCCTGGCCTCCCTTACTTCATCTGGGTTCATGAAAAAGGAGGGGACAAGGCTCTCTCTGTAGGCTCTTTGGGTTGTTAAGAACGCAACTGAGATGCTATGACACCACTTTCTTAAACTGCACAATATTTTCTTCATAGAACAATGCTAGCTATGGATGAAAATTAGCTAGTCTTGGAATTGGGAAGCTCAGTGAGTTTATTTCGGAAGGCAAGAAACATCTGGAGGCTACCTTTTCTTTAAGATGTGTGCTTCCAACTTGACTTAAACCAGGGGTGGGGAACCTTTTCTCTGCCAAGATTTATTTGCATATTTATAATATCATTTGCAGCTCATATAAAATTGCCAAATTAATTTGCCTGCTATAGATTTATTCAATTTCAAGTCCTGCCTGCAGTTGCCAAACCTAATAACGTCACAGGCCTCATATGGCCCAGGGGCTGGACGGCCCCCAAATGACATCACAGGCCTCATATGGCCCACAGGTTGGACGGCCCCCAAATGAAATCACAGGCCTCATATGGCCCACAGGCTGGATGGCCCCCACTCCTGACTTACACTGTCACTGGGTGACAAGTCATCATATGGCCCATGGGCTGGACGGTCCCCACTCCTGACTCTGTCCTTGGGTGACAAGTTGCCATGGGACTGCAAAGATGCTTCACTGAAACACAGACATTAACTTCCCCATCTGTGCTGGTCAGCTTCGCATTACTGTAACAAAATACCAAACACGAAAAGGAAGGGGAGGGGAGGGTCCACCTTTGAGAGAGAGGGAGAGGCAAATAGGTCCCCAGGGCCCAAGTCACTGTCAGGACTCTTAGATCCACTGCCTCACCGCATCTTCACAACCAACTCTTGATGCGGGCTCTAAATCATCCCTGCTTCACAGCTAAAGAAACCACAGGAGACGCTGACGTTCCCAGGGTTGGAGGTGGGGTTAGGTTCCTGATCTGCCTGATCCCAGAGTATCAGCATCTGGACAAGAGACCAGGGTGGGCAGGACCAGAATGGAAACACCACTCCCCCAAGGCTAATCAACTACCGGCCTGTGCCAAACTGGCCACAGCCACCCAAATGCCACCATTTAGGCTCATTAATGCAGGAAGGGACGTGATGTCCCCTGGAAAAGGGAGTTAAGAGATGCCCGTAAGACCTGAAGTCCTGGTTCCCTTCAGAACCTTCTCACAGGAAAGCCACACAAAATTTTCTCCCAGAATTTCACTCAATACACTGCAAAACTGTCAGAGTCAACTCCAGGGCCACGCTTCACGGAGCAGCAAAGCGACAAGCACTAAATACGCAGGAGGAAAAAAATCACAATAGGCATAAACCAACCACCCTGGGACTTTCCAAACTCATCCGAGAGAAAAGCTCTCCACAAGAACCAGCCCTAGCGTGGCTCCCCCCACCCCACCCTCCAGCAGAGCCCTCCAAGGCTGTGGGCCAGAGCCCCTCCCTGCCCGATGTCCTCTGTGAGCCACCAGAGGGCACCAAGTCATGGAACTGCTCTTTGACATTTTCTGTCCCACATTTTAACTGCAACAATGTTGAGTGAAAACCAGATTTCAAATCAATGAAGTGTTAAGTATGCATCTTGACAGCAGCTTAAGCTTTTGTTGGTCTTGTATTTCATTTTAACTCCATAAAAGGTACACACATGCAACAGCAGGATATACTAAAAACAAAGTTCATCAGATCCTTAGATTTATGAAAATAACTCCCGGATAAACCAAAGAGTGACGCACTTGCTCCGTCAGTCGCCAGGACTGTCACCTGGATACCCTGTCCCAACCCTGTCCTTTCATGTGTACAGAACATTCTGGCTTCTTCTTGGCTTTGGAAGTCACTCTTGATTGAATTAGAGATGGCCGTTTGCCGTGATGAGATTATGGTGCAGTTTGTTGAGCATGATTAAAACCTGATTTACTCTTCACGCTACAATCTTGTAAGAACACACACCACACTGAAAGAGTGCTCCCTGTATTCTGGGTCGCTGTTCTAAGCACTCTGCACTAATTTAACACTCAGAACACCCCTCTGAGAGGCTGTAAAATTCTATCCTATACAAAGCTCAACCCTGCATTTCTTCAATGCAATCTCGACTTCATCTTTAATCTCTATCCCCCACTGATGATTTATTTGTCTACACAACTATAAATATGGATTTGTGAGTTCTGCCTCATTAACTGCGTTCTGCAATTATTTCTTCACCCTAGAATTCCTTATACTTTCATGGGTGGGTAAGAGCATATAATCAAAATAATTCAGCAATAAGTTTAATGAAAAATACATCATGCCTCAAAGGTTTTTGTTTTGCTTTGTAGTACATAAACATAGGGACTTTGCTTTTCACTCTTTACGTAAAAGGAACTAAAACATATTTACTGATTTGATCAGAAATACCAGTCACTTCTCTATGTAAACCAGAATCAGATTTTAATTGGACTAGTGTTTGAGCTGATTTCTTCAGGGCCTAAGGAACAGCTGAAGTTTACACTAAAATGAACAAAACAAAAATGACAAATAAATTATACCTGAAAAGAAGTTTTAGTTCTTTGAACAATTCATCACAAGTTAGTGCTATAAATAAACTCACCTTGTACATCACAGGATACCATCTCCTAGGTATTGTTTTTGGCCTTGTTAAAAAAAAAAAAATCTCCTCGAAGTATTTCAAAATCAATATTGAAATTTTGGCCTGTGCCAACACACAAAGAATAAAGATGGGGTAACCACAGCATCGGTGAGGGTGAAGAGGGAAACACAGGTACTCTTGTAGTACAACGTGCACACACACACATGATGACTGCAGGGGATCTGTCACTGTGAGAATACCGTGTGCGCTTACACCAGCTGGGCCGGCTGCACCACCAGGCGACGCGATGCGATGGGACCACAGGCACATGTGCGCTCCATCGTGGCATGTGACCACAACTGTCCCCTCTGCACTTCGTTAAAGCCCACTTGAGGTGGAAAATAGCTTATCTAGCTTACTTGATGCTAGAACGTATTGTTATAAGCATCTGCTTGTTTTCTACCTCCCAACTTTTATTCTTTGGTGTTTCTTTCTAAGCTGTCGCTAGACGTCTTGACATTATATCCCAGAGACATGACTTCTGTTTCTCCTTTGCATTGGGAGGCACGAGTCCAAGGCACACGGCAAATGCATAATAACTCACGGTTCCGAGTCCTGGCGTGCTTCAGCTTCATACACACCATCCTCAATGGGGCTGCCAGTTACTTCACTCAAGATCAAATTTTTATATTCACTCCCAAATTTTCACTGCTTTATCATTTCAGAAGTATACAGTATACATATAGAAACAGCAAATCACAGGCAGACACGCAGGAAGGACGCAACACCGTGATCCCTCGTTCGCTCAGCAGCATTTATTTGAAGCCACTGTGCACTATCCTATGCCCTGGGCACACAAGGGAGACAAGACAGAGGCCCTGCCCTCACGGAGCTTCCATTCTCACCAGAGACAGGCGGTCATCAAGATGCGCATACATCATTGCTAGGAGAAAAGGGAAGCTTGCTCGAGGGCACAGAGGGGCTTCACGGCTGGTCATGGAGGCCTCGGGACCATGCAGCATGTAGAAACCTGCTCTGCAGAGCTGAGTCAGGCCGTGGAGCTCCTTCAGTCTGGGTGAGGAAGAGTAGGTCACTTTAATCTATTTCCTTTTTAGTAACATTCGGTTCAAATTAATTTGGGGTTTGGAGTACAATTAATTCACTAATAGAATTGTCTTGAAGCCAGATATGGGGCTGGCAGGATGGAAAAGCTCTCCCTACGAATCCTGCCAGCTCTCACTCCAATGTGTCAGCCCTCCTGGCTCCAGCTCTGTGGCTCCCTCTTCTTGCTGCGCCCATGAACAAGTGAGTGGTGAGAGCCTGAAATAAACAGGTGTAAAATGGGTCAAGACCATCGCTTCTATTTCTGTTTTTAACTGAAGAAAATCTGCCCCATTTCCAGAGGCAAAGAGAGGAGACTTATGAGGAAAGGCAAACTGAAGTCCCTATTAAACACACATGCACATATGTGTGTGTGCATGTCTGCAGGCATGTCCTCTGTACATCCGCTATACCATACACACCCACATTCATGTGACTCACTTTCCTACAATAACTCAAAGCTGACTCTGGCACAACTGGTCTTTCTGCAATCGATACAACATAGCTTTTATTGGTTAAAGTTTGTATCATCAAAGGACACAAAACTTTTTTAAAAGATCAAATTAAAGATGATCAAGGTTCAGATTCAAATAATACTAATTTCAGAAGAATGCTTATTCAGCAATCTATTTGAGTTTTTATTGGTTTTTCCTGATGCTTCACCCCAGAGGAGTCACTGTGCACAATCAGCTCTCTCGTTCCGATTGACATGTCTGAGTACCACTGATGTAACACAGCGCTTCGAGAGGCTCCCCACTGCCTGCTGAGGTACAGGACAGCAGGTGGACTTCGTAAACTCAATTCCAAGCACTTCCAAATGTCACTTCCAGCCGGTTTCACCACTGAAATGCAGCATTCCTCACTTCTCCAATGGCCCTAGACCTACCACGATGACACTGACGCTGAAGGGTCTCAAGGGTCTCCCATCTACCTCTCCTTAAGCTCGGAGGAGTCACAGAAGTGCAGGGGAGGAGTCATAAAAGTGAATGACTTCTGGAGCCCGTATCGTGGTGCAGCAGGTGAAAACTGCCCGCTGAGATGCTGGCACCCCACATGGGCGCTGGTTCATGTCCTGGCTGCCCCACTTTCAATCCAGTTCCCAGAAGATGGTCCAAGTTTTTGGGACCCTGCCGCCCATGTGGGAGACCCAGACAAAAGCTCCTGGTTCATGGCTTTGGCCTGGCCCATCTAGGAAGTGAACTGCTGGATGAAGACCTTTCTCCCTCTCTTTGAAAATAAACAAATAAATCTTTAAAAAAAAAAAAAAAAAAGTGTGAGTGATTTCAGGCAAAACCCCGAATGCTTTGTGAGGCTTCCAGAGCAAGCTAAGAGCACATGGTGGTGGAGGTGTGGATACTGTCTTAATTTGTTTTCCCAATTTGGGACTGATTCCCAACCAAATCTCCAAATTGACTAATATTCCAGTGAGTCAAGGTAAGTAAAAAAGGACCATCACAGTCAGGCACGTGTCCTGGGTTCAGAGGCACATCATTTTCACAAGTCTAGAATATGTAGTATAAAGGCCATACTGTGAAACGAACAGAACCATGGGCCTCTCCAAGGGAAGTCCTCGTGGCACAGCCTATTTCCCTAGGAGGTATTCAATTAAATAATTAGCTACTTAAGATGCCAAAATGACAAACTTAATATTTCAAAGCAATCAAATGTAAATTATATCTTTTTTACATAAAATGTGATCATCTCTGGATTTAGCAGCTTCTGACTTAATTCCCACTGCTCTTTGCATATTTGTTTTCCGCTACCAAAATTTTAAAGACCTGTATAGGCAAAAGCCACACTTAGTTCTCTCTTCCTCTAACACCACTAGGTTTAGCATTTTGGCCTGTAGAACATGACCCCACAGTCACTTCCCTGATTCATCACTCACAACCAGACGCTGGCCTGGGGACTAGGGACCCAGAAGTAAGGGAGACCCAGCACCTGTTCCCAAGGGGTTCCTAGCTTAGTGGATTAAAGGCTCCAGGAAATTGCAATATACCATGGCAACAGCCTCACGGGGATGTGAGAAACAGAGCCAAGGTCAGAGTGAACCACAGAACAGGCTGTGCTGACAGAGTCCAGGGAGGAAAATACGGGAGCAGTGGCGCAAGGACTGCCTCTGCGCTGTCCACTGGACCAGGCAGGAGTCAGAGGGCAGCTGGGGTAGAGGAGAAAGGAAACGGGGGAGACAGCAGTGGGAACTGCCACATTCTGGGGCGGGCAGAGAGCAGGGTGGAGAGCAGGTGGGTGAGACGCAGCTGCACGGGGCAGGCTACACTGCACCAGGAATGGCTGTGGGTTTGGTTTTCCTTGACTTTCACCTGCTTCTGTGGCCAGAGGTGGGGAGTTTCAGATTTAAGAGTACTTGACTAGTGGAGAGAAATCCAAATGACCACCAACAGGAAAGCCTCACCTTAAAGACAAGAAAGGGGCAAATGCTTATCTGCTGCAGGCCAACAGCTGCCTCCATGCAGTCGAGACGGCTACGTGGTTACTAAAGTTTCAGCAGTAAATCTGTGCAGCAATAAATAGATTATAAGCTTAAATGTTATACTGCAGATTTTTTTGTACATTTTAGTGTCCCAGGTCTACAAGAAACAAACAAAAAAACCAATGTGCAATGTCAGGACACTCACTTGTCTCCTAGACACAGCAACTTCACTTTCAAAGAAACTAGAATTTTGTGTGTGCCAATTAAGTAATTACACTAACAATGCTTTTTTAAAAAATGAATTCTCTGGTTCTCTTCCATAACATGTGTTATAATTTACAAGTGGCATCATAAAATAGCTCTTCTTTGGCTGGGACCCATTCCAGTCCATTTGTCATAAAGATTTATGTGTGAAGGGGTGACTTTGCACACAAAACACCATTTAGTGAGGAGGAAAAACTCAAAACAAATTGCAATAAAGCCATTAATGTTCTTTTAATTTCTTGCTTAATTTCCAGTTCTTAGTATTCATACACTTTCCCCATCAGATGGAAACATTTTAATTAGAATAAAGAGAGTTTAAGAAAACTTACGCAATGAGTAAACTTGCAATATTGCTAAATGGTGTTTCCTGAGCTTTCTTTCGTGTGACCACAATGGTGTGAGAAGGAGCACATCACACGGGAAGGAGCGTCCAGGATGGAGTGGACTGTATTGCTTTCAGGGGGACTGAAGTCTGACCTCGACTAGTTACGAACCACTTCGATCCTTCATCCCCATGACACGAGTACAACAAAATGACCACATACTTGTTCCTTCGACACAAGTCATCCAGGAACATCAAGTTCGTCTACACATGCCTCAACATGGGTCTTCCTAATATCAGGGCTTGCTAGATTTCTGAGGACTTTCTGGTTCATCTTAATACTGCAGGAAAATGCACAAAAAGGAAGCTCTGGTAAATCTAAACTTGATAAAGGCACAGAATCACGGTATCATCGACCTTTACCTTCAGGGCTGGGGTAGGCAGCACTGGCTATCGGTATGAAAAGCAACAACGCATGTGTGCTCTACTGAGGTGTCCCTGCTTACCTTTTTAAAATATTTTTATGGTGCACAGGTTAAAAAACAGCTTTCTGACATCATCAGCTTTCATTCATCTTAGACACAATGTGGACCAAAGCCTATAGACAGGAGAGTTCTTCAAAAAGTTCATGAAAATGCTATTGGGGGGGGGGGGGGGGAACCTATGCATGCATGTCAACTTCTGGCATCAAAATAAACTTATCTTTGAACTCCACTTCCCACAACTTTTAAAAGTGTCCTCAAACACACGTGTGTGTGTGTGTGTGTGTGTGTGTACACCTGTACCTATACAAATTCTCTGCGTGGTGAAAGGCTGACCATCAGATGGGGCTGGCTGACTTCGCATGCTGCTGCCTGTATGACATGGCAGGCAAGGAACTGCTACGGCCAGGATTCAAACACGGTTAGGACTGGTCAGTATTTCTAACAGGATTAGAGGATTATGCTGAAATAAAGACAAGCATATAAAGGTATGTCGAAATATAAGGAAAGATAGAACCTAAAGGATATTTTTACAGGGGAGAGAGGACCACATTGGATTAGCATTTTCATTAGTCACTCAATGAAAGGTCTTCTGGAAGATCCTGTCAACATTATGGCCTGTGTTCTCATACTTCACCCTAACTTAGAAATCTTGCCCCAACCCTGATTCCAGGAGCTATCACTTGAATTTAAAATAAGGCAAGAAATCCCTCAGAATCTTTCAGCCCTCCCCTGGCCTGCACTTAGGCTACAGAAAACAGAACACCTCAGGGCACGGGCTCCACTTCCTGCTTAAACCAGCGACATCAGGCTAGTGTCCCCAGCACTTCGCTCACAGGCTCCTCGAAGCCAGCAACGACGCCATGCTGTCGAGCCCAAGCCAACACTCACCCACAGCCCAGGCTCCTGGTTTTCCTTCTCCAGCTGCTTCTCATTCTCCCTCGCTTCCTTCTCCTCCCTTCCTCTTCACGCTGGGCGCCCCAGCTCCATGTTTAGACTTCACTCTGTATACACCCCTACAGGACTGAAGAACTATTTCTACAAGCTGAAAACACTCAGAAGTCGAAGCCTCTTCCCTCCACCACACTCACACGTGTGGCCAGCTATTCGACAACTCCAACTGGTGCCTTAGAGTCAACACATGTGTTCTCCTGACCCCTGCCACTCCTGAGGTCTTCCCCGCCCCACAACAGGAAATACCGTTCTTCCAGTTACTTGGCGCAAAACACCAACATCATCCCTGACTCCACCTTTTTTAATACAATCTTAACAGTTTTTCCTGCAAACTATATCCTGACTCCTGACTGCCCTCGTCCAAGCTACCACCAGCTCCTGCAGTAGTCCGTCCCCTGCCCGGTCTCCTGATCCCAACTCCATCCCGCTAAACCAGGAGTCAGCAAACTTTTCCTGTAGAGAGTCAAGGAGTAAACTGTAAATATCTCACATCAGCAAGCATGCCACTTCTGTCTCAACAATTCCACTTGGCTGCTGCAGTTCGAGAGCAGTCTCAGACAATACAGAGTGTGGCTCCACTCCAGCAACAACGCAGCCAAGTGCACATTGAAATGTGAATTTCATATAACTTGCAAGTGACACAAAATATTACTATTCACTTCGTTCAATTATTTAAAAATGTAAAGTGCATTCTTACTTGCTGCCTATACACAGATACGACCCACAGGCTGCAGACTGCTGACCGTGCCCTGGACTCTGCCCTACATTCAAACCAATCCTTTTAAACGTGTCTTTTTCCTGCTCAAAAATTCTTGGACGGCTTCCCTTCCCAACAATAAACTCAAAAAGGCCTGACTGTGGGCTGCCGTATCCTGCTCCTCCCCCCATGCTCCCTTGACACTGGACGCCTGGCTATCCTGGCCGGCCTGCACTACGGCCAAGCCTGCACTTCCCTGCATGCCCTGATGCTGCTGCCCCTCTGCTTGGCAGACCCCCACTCCAGATGTCTACACGGTTCCCTGTGTCACTTCCTGCCAATCACCTTATGAAGACACAGCTGCTAAAGTCACGCCCAGCGTGTGCAGGCGCACACACAAGCACAGGAACCCTCTGAACTGTTCACTGTGCCTCCCTGTCCTTCGCTTTACTTCTCCCTGACATTTCTTTCTTTTGAAACCAATAAACAAACCATTAGACACTTTTTAAACAGAGAAACAAAACGGCACGGAATGCTGGAATGCCAACAGCAGCAATTACGAGCTACGTGGCAATGAGCAAGTTAATTGAACGTCTCTATACTTCAGTTTCCACATCTGTGAAGTCTAAGTGAAAACAGCACCCACTTCCCTCAGTGCTCTGAAGAGTTAAGAGTGCTAATAAGCATTCAGTGACTACTACTGGTTTTTGTTTTAGTTATTGTTTATCATTCCTGTCCCCCCCAACAGTTTTACTTACTGCTTTATTTCAAAGACCTAAAACAGTACACAGCACTAGACATTCAGTAACTATTTACTGAATAAATACTTGAATATAAGTCACTCTGGAGTGGGCAGAACACCCTCCTCCCATCATCACACGAACTTTCAGGAGGGCCAGCACAGAAAGGGCAAGAAAACCTGCCACCACCACCCCCACCCACCCCTCGGGATGGAGCTGCTCACGCTTCTCCTCTCAGTGGGGAAGCAAGTCTGTTTCCCACCCTGCAGCGAGACCCCGCCAACCATCCCCCTTCAAAAGAAACCCCTGCCATCCAGATTGCTGTAGACGCAAAGGTTACAGGCTCAGGTCTCAAACCAAATTAAGTAAGAAAGAGATTTCACATCAGTCAGGTTCAAATCCCACATGTAAAAAGCCGACTTAACACCTACTATCACAATTCTGTATAGGCCTTGCAGTATTTTTTGGACACAAACAAGAGACTGTTCAGTCAAAGCAGCTTACATTTAACTGACTTCTAAAACCAAAGAGTATCTCACCAAGTAACTGAGTCTCCCCTACCCCAGGCAGTGGCAGACACACTTCTGTCCACCCATGAGACCCAGGGTCCACACAGGATACCACAGGTCTCAGGGCCCTGCAGTGTCTCCCCGTGTGACCGGGTTTCTGATTTACACAAGTATTAAGTTAGAATACTTCTGGGCTTTACCACTTTATGATGCGGTCTTTAATATGCTTGTATACTTCTTAGGGTTAGGGGAGCTCTTTTTCAAGCAAAGACACTACACCTCCTTTAAAAGAAGCAGAGGGATGGTGAGGTCACCCACTGCTCAGCAAAGCAGAAACGACCTCAAACCTCCGCGTTAAAATGCTTCACTGTGAAGCAAAAAACGAACATCCTCAATAATGGCTCTACCAAACCCAACACAAATGAGCAGATGCAGGTGGCGAAAACACAGCTACATTAACAGTGCACAGCTCCAGGGTGGGACTGCATTAACAGTGCACAGCTCCAGGGTGGAGCTGCATTAACAGTGCACCGCTCCAGTGTGGGACTGCCATTAACAGTGCACCGCTCCAGTGTGGGACTGCCATTAACAGTGCACAGCTCCAGTGTGGGACTGCCATTAACAGTGCACAGCTCCAGTGTGGGACTGCCATTAACAGTCTAGAACTCCTGTGTGGAGCTGCCATTAACAGTGCACCGCTCCAGTGTGGGACTGCCATTAACAGTGCACAGCTCCAGTGTGGGACTGCCATTAACAGTGCACAGCTCCAGTGTGGGACTGCCATTAACAGTCTAGAACTCCTGTGTGGAGCTGCCATTAACAGTGCACCGCTCCAGTGTGGGACTGCCATTAACAGTGCACAGCTCCAGTGTGGGACTGCCATTAACAGTGCACAGCTCCAGTGTGGGACTGCCATTAACAGTCTAGAACTCCTGTGTGGAGCTGCCATTAACAGTGCACAGCTCCAGTGTGGGACTGCCATTAACAGTGCACAGCTCCAGTGTGGAACTGCCTGCCTGCATTAAGGGCCTAAAATCATGCGCACAGCTAAGTAAAGAATTATGAACCTGGGGGTTATGAAAACAGCTGAGTCCCAAAAGGAGGTGTGAACTGGCATGGGCCTCACCTCCTGCCCCTGCACCAGACGGTGATGTAACTAGAACAAATGCCTGGGGTTCACTATGAGGTGGGGTTGCAGAGTATTCCTAACAAGCGATAAGAAGTTTTTTCCTGTTATGCCCTCCTTGTGGGGAGTGGGTTTTTGTTTTTTTCCAATTATCTACCTGACTGAACTTTTTTTTTCTTTTGACAGGCAGAGTGGACAGTGGGAGAGAGAGGAGAGAGGAGGGAGAGAGAGAGAGAGAGACAGAAAGGTCTTCCTTTTTCTGTTGGTTCACCCTCCAATGGCCGCTGCAGCCGGCGCACTGCGCTGATCCGAAGGCAGGAGCCAGGTGTTTCTCCTGGTGTCCCTTGCGGGTGCAGGGCCCAAGAACTTGGGCCATCCTCCACTGCACTCCCGAGCCACAGCAGAGAGCTGGACTGGAAGAGGGGCAACAGGGACAGAATCCGGCACCCCAACCAGGAGTAGAACCCGGTGTGCCGGCGCCGCAGGTGGAAGATTAGTCTAGTGAGCCGCGGCGCCAGCCTGACTGACCTTTAAGGTCACTGTGACATAGCAAAGGACCTCCAGCAGACAGGCACAAGTCACATTTCAATTCTGCATTGTCATACGGTGGCAAAACCTGAAAAATCAGGATGATAGCACTCTAATTTAATACTGTATTTAGCTGATGATCCTAAATAACACTTTGTCAGCTTTTGTGATCTAGCACAAAACCACATGCCTTGTGATCTACCAGCTGGCTGTAGGAATGCCCTTGACTTGAAGCTTAAAAGCTTTGGTTGGGACATAACTTTGATGTATTATCTTTCCATTTCAGACTGCAGTGTTATCCCTGGGTCTGGCATCACACAGAGGCTACCAAAATTAGATTGTGAGGAGTTACGAAGACTACCTACCCCCTTCGGTGCAACCCCACACATGTGGCTGCGCTCAGCTACGCTTATCTGCAAGACTGAAAAACAATGGCTGCTTCGATTACAGGATGCAGGGATAAAACTATCTGCCTGGTCTGGTGTACCTGTAACTAAAACTCAAATGACAGACACATCTCTGCAAAGATACCTACTAGCTCCTACTCTTAATTACCTGTGCTAAGGAGAGATGAGAAGAGAATCAGCATTTGCTGAGTGTACTGTGCGGAGGAACCTTACCAAGTGCTTCCATGTGAACTGCAGCCACTGACAGAAGCGCAGGGCGGCATCTTGGGCAGGAGTGTCAACCCTCTTCCCACCTTATCAAGTCATCTCGGTAAACACTCAGAAACATCAACTCAAAGGGGAAAACTTACAGGCCTGGAAAACCAAACCTGAGAACTCTGTGGCAGGTGCGTGTGACAACTCATCATGTGGCATTTTCCCAAAGGTGAGTGTACACGGGAAGACCTGGTCTAAATCGTGGGATGTGGAAGTGAGCTACACAACGCCACAGTGACCGCCACCAGTTCTGAGCTACACAACACCGCAGTGACCGCCACCAGTTCTGAGCTACACAACGCCGCAGTGACCACCACCAGTTCTGAGGGAGGGCAAACAGGAGATGTTTTCCCTTATTTCCTGCCTGTGCAGCAATTCTGCTGCCGACCTCTTCATTAGCTCCTTTTCTGGCTGGGATGGATTTTCAATAAGTAATGACAAAAACCTCATCCCGTACCTTCCCCATGTGTACTTTATTCTCCTCAAAAGCCTCAGAACAGCTAACTGCTACCTGCTGGCCGACGGGGCTCCTAAGGCAGCCTGGCTGGCACGTGGGCCAACCTGCTGGGCTCCAAGGTCAAACAAGGCTTCCCAACCTTCATACTGGGTGGCCTCCCACTCACCCAGCCTTCAGTCATGTGTTCCCTTGAAATGGAGAGGAGGGGACGCAGAGGAGGATTACCCTGACTGCTCCTCCAGTATCTGTGGGGGCAGCAGTCATGACAGGCATCCATGCCTTCACGTGTGCTCTGCTCCCCGCCGCACCGCCCCATACACCCGGTGCAAGTCTAGACTGGCCATGAGCTTGAGGAAGGTCTGTTCCTCTCAGCTTCCTCATCACCAGCAACAAAGGGTGATAATCTTGGACCTCCTAACCCTTAAAAACCAGGCAGCAGATATGCTAAAACGCCCGACTAATGGGGCCTCTACAACTGTCCCAGTCTGTCTGCTCTTGTCCAAGATTCCGCTCTACCTAGTGAGTGAAGCCTAACATTTCTCAACCCACTTAAATCCATGAAACTAAACAATCTAAATTTTCCAGATAAACCACTCAACGTAGGAAAGATCCCAAATCCTGCCAATGTTCAGGCAGGGGTGGGGGTGAGGGGTAGAGCCTACTGCTTTGAAAAATAAGATACCAAGACAAATTGAAAACCATTGAAAAATTCAACACCTGCTATGCCCTAGGCACCCATAAGATTGTGGGTACTTTACGGTCTGATGACATATACACTACAAACACCCAGAAGAGAAAAAGAGCAAGAAGAGGAACCATGGAGGAGATAAGAGAGGAGACAGAAATGGAAAAACAAAGGCTTTAACAGAGAAGAGGAAGGGCAAGCATTCAGCCCAGTGGTTAGGATGCCACTGGGCCACCTACATTCCACATCAGGGTGCCCGGCTCAGGCCCAGGCCCAGGCTCTGCTCCTGACACCAGCCTCCATCATCATGCACTGGGAGGCAGCAGGTGATAGCTCATTTGGGTCAGACACACACACAGGAGACCTGAGTCCCAGCTTCCGCCTGGCCCAGCCCCAGCTACTGGGGCACTTGGGGAGTGCACCAGCAGATGGGAGTTCTTTGTGTGCCGGTCTCTCTCTCCCTCTGCCTCCGAAATAAACTTTTAAAACTTTATTTAGAAAGAGAGAAAAGGAAAAAGGAGTGGGTGAAAGTAAAACTGACAAAGAAAGTACCTGGCTTTCTACTTCATTAAACTCCATAATTATGCTCAAATCTATTTTTTCTGATAGTCAAGTGCTCACTCCAAAGAACAGTGATGCCTAGGATTTTTCCCAAAAAGGTACTGGTTACTGTTGACTGAACAACTGAACTGGCCCATAAAGACCCAGTTTAACCCACAACATAGCAAATTATACAATAGCACTGGTCCGTATTCTAGAAGCACAGAGCTATATGTACACAAATTATTTTCTTCTTGTTTTATAAAACAAGCTTCCAGTATTTCTAAAGCTATCGATCAATGGCCCTCTGTAAGAACAAACATCAGAAACTTGGGGTTGAGTCAGAGACTTGAGTTTCTGAAAAACTATCTAAGTGTTCTAGGTACGCAGCCAGGAGTGAGGAAGCTGCTGCTACAGTCCTGAATGTGTCTCACTTGACAGAGCCTGCCTGGTTCTGGGGGAGGGGAGTGTCACTGGACCCAGATATGCCATCAAAAGAGGCCTTACTAAATTAGAGATGCTGTTTATTTATTTATTTTTTTAAAAAAATACCCTTTTTATTGTTTTTATTTTTAAGTTATTTGAGAGATAGAGATCTTCCACCCACTGATTTCACTATCCAAATGCCACAAGAGCCAGGGCTGGGCTAGGCTGAAGCCAGGAGTTGGGAGCCAGGAACTCAATCTAGGTCTCCCATGTGGGTAGCAGGGACCAGCTACTTGAGTCTTCACCTGCTATCTCTCAGCGTGCACATTAGCAGGAAGCTGGAATGGAAGCAGAGCCTGGGACTCGAACGCAGGCATTCCAATATGGGATGCAGCAGCCCGAGCAGCATTTCAGATGCCATACTCGCACCTCAGGGTACGGGGACATAAGAGGTCTGACGGCTGAGCAAAGATGATGTACACAGCTGGAGGCTTTGCCACAAAACTGCAGAACCGTTTCATGTGAGAGGTTTGGCCAGGTCTACAGACAAACGCAAGGTAGCAGGTGCCATGAGATGAGCAACACCGAGGTTTAAGTGCCAGTTCTGCAATTTATTAGGGTGTGGGCCTGGGAGAGTTTATGTAACCTGCAAACTGGGGTTAATAGCCCATCCATCACCGAGCTAAATACGAATGATTAAAATGTTCAGAAAGCTCTGGGAACAACATGTGATACATACTCTTACAGAGAGAGCAGAACATCCCTCAAGAGGACACTGAAAATCTCTGACCACCTCTACAACTCTGACTCCTTGACAGTCAGCTAGACAGCTAAACCAGGGCAAAGAGCAAGTAGGGCAAAGGAAGAGATGGGTCTCTCCCTCAGGGTCTCTATCCTTGTGTCTCCCTAGCCAGAAAGAGCTCAAACAAAAGAACTTATCAAAACAAAGGGACACAGAGCTCTTCATGATCTGAACTTTCCTTCATAAAAGGTTAGGAACCCACTTTTAACATCATGCTCCTGAATGAGCACTGGTTCTAGAAGTGCTTAAACTATTCCGTTCCCCCTCTGAAGCACCCAAGGGTCTCTAAGTCAATGTTAGAAGACTAACAGGGGGCCGGTGCTGTGGCATAGTGGGCTAAGCTTCCGCCTATAGCACCAGCATCCTATGCAGGCGCTGGTTCGAGTCCCGGCTGCTCCACTTGCAATCCAGCTCTTGGCTGTGGCCTGGGAAAGCAGTGCAAATGGCCCAGGTCCTTGGGCCCCTGCACCCTACAGAGAGACCCGGAGGAGGCTCCTGACAATTCATTTCCGACCACTGCAACCATTTGGGGAATGAACCAGCAGACGGAAGACCTCTCTCTCTCTGCCTCTGCCTCTCTGTATTTCTGCCTTCTAAATAAATAAACACATCTTTATTTAAAAAAAAAAAAAAAAAAAAAAAGGAAGACTAACAGAGGAATATGTGCCACGTCATGTGGTTTTCTATAAGGCATGTGTCTCCCACCCAAGGTTTCTCTGCTGTACAGATCAGCCACACCACACATCAGGCACTGTTCAAAGGACTCTGCATCCATCAACTCAGCTAAAGCTCACCATGACCCTTTAAGCGGGTACTATGGTCACCATTCCCACCAAAAAGAAGAGGAAACTCAAGTGCAGAGAGTTCAGGTAATCTGCAGTGGTCAGACCACTTGCAGGAGGCTGAGCGGGGATTCGAACCAAGGCAGTCTGGCTCCTGAGTCTCCGGTCCCGGCCCCTCGGATGGGGTTCACTACCACTGCCTTGCAGCATCACAGGTGAGGCTCAGTTTCAAAGCACTTTACTTCTGCGTTCTCCATGTGTCTGGCACACCAGGTTTCATTTATGCTCCCGACAACCCTGAAAGCAGACAGCATCTACATCTAAGGACAAAAAGCAAGTGGCATCAGTGAAATGTTTTACAAACTCCCAGATGGTAAGCCAAACAATTAATGTCATGGCTTTTACACTAAAATGGATGTCTTTTGCATTCTGGGTGTTTTAGTTTTTGTGACTACCTTCCCAGCACCAACAACACATCCAGAGATCTCAAGAGTCCAGAGCAGGCCTGACTCCCAGACAAGGCTTGCTCAGTGACTCGTGCTCACAGACATGGCGCCCACACGGCTTTCAGCGGACGAGAAATCCAGCCAAGTGAGCAATATCTGTAGAAAATGCCATAAGCGCGTCCATGTGCTATATTAGAATGATTAGGTTATCATAGAACATATGAAGCAAAGCACTTCAAAGACAATCTAATTGATCTAATCACAAAATACAGCAGTAAAGACATTTTTCTTCTGTGCCTATCAATGTCTCTTCAGCTCCTACTGGACTTATGAATCTGACCATCTCAGGAGTAGACGGCAGCCCACAGGGGAGCTGCTTTTGTTAGAGGAGCTGTGACTCTGCAGGGGACCATCAGAAAGCTCACTGCTCACAAGAGTGGAGCCAACAGTCTGGGCCCTCTGCAGCCCTGCGACTCTGTACCGTGGACATGGAGTCACACGCCGTTCCTTCGGGGCAGGAAGGACAAGGTACCAAAGGAACAAATGTGGGACACATCTGAGGTGGAACAAGTCAAAAGATCTGGAAAATATTCCTGTACAACTGTGAAAAGCACTATTATAAAAAAAAATCACCTTAAAATTCAAGGTTCGGCAAGTTTCTCTCAAGTATAGGGACATTTGTAAACACAGGGTCTTGGCTATCATAGGATGCTTTATCTATCTGTATTTCTCACCTCTGATATTTTGCAATGCTATGGAAAGATACTGAATAGGACAAAGGCACCTTTCCAGGTATAAGAGGCACAAACAAGCTTGTGAGCCTGAACAAGCATTCATGAGAGTTCCACTAGCCAATGAACAGCTCACCACGACTAATTTTAATCTGTGGTTCTAATGAATGATATAAACTTTTATAGGTATCAACAAAGCTCAGAGAGGACTTAAATCCATTCCAGTGCTCATTTAGCAGTTTCAGCTGTGTGCAATTAAAACATCAGCATTAAATGCTAGAGAATAAAATAATGAGACACTTAAAAAATAATCTGCTTCAGCGGGCCATGTTAAGAGATTCCACATGATTTTTTTCAAGATCTTGATTTCTTAGGAATATTTTGCCAGTTCAAAGAATTAAGTTTTATTTTTATTTTTTGATTTTGGTTTGCTTTCTGAAAAGAATAATACAATAAAAATTGCATAGTTTGAAAACCAGTCATGAAATAGCACATGGTGTAAATCAGTTGGTATACAGACAATCAGAGCTGACTGACCAGGCTTCAGCAGAGATACAAGTATTCTTTGGTCATGATGTAAATGTTACTTATTCTTATGCCTCAAATGAAGAAATAAAATATTAAAGGGGAAGGGAATGAATTTTGGTAATGAGACAACTTTATTCTTCTAGCCCTTGAAAGAAATTAAAAGTCTGAACATTTTTCCTTAATCACATTTGAGAATATAAAATACAATCTGGGAATGCAAGACTGTGGCAGCTAAGATGAATGAAATCAAGTTGCTACTATGAGGAAATTTCAGAAAGTTTCGAAAAATGGAAATTTTAAAGTTTATTTTGGTGCAAAAATTTTGGTGAAAAATTTGAAATCCATGCATAGTTTTTACATAATACATATTTTCCATGGACCTTTTAAAAAGTCCTCGTATACATGGATTTCAAAAAGTTTTTACACCCAAACAACTTAACTCCATTTTCCACAAACTTTTTTAACCACCCTTGTATTTCCAACAGAAAGACAAGTTGCTGTACAAAGACAGTGCTCTACAAAGACGATGGGTGGGTGTGTGTGTGTGTGTGTAAGAGAGGAGAGATTATGGGGATCCTGGGTGTGTGTGAGTTCTATATAAACAAGTTCATTCAGCTTCTACAAAACATGAATAAAAAGGAAATATATTGTATGGGGAAATGCATTCATTAAACTTAAATTTTAAAAGGATGAAAACACAGATTACACTTTATTTTTAAAACTGAAATGAATTTTAATACAGAAAATGAAGACAGCATTTTGCAAATTTATCACTCAAAGGGGTATCTCTATTTGAGGAAATCAGCGTGTTACACTTTGAGAGATGAAATGTTACAGCTTGTACACCAAAATTAAAAAATGAAATTAAATTAAAAAATGAAATGGTTACCAAGGTAATGCAGGTCAGGGGATCAAAGGTGAAGGGTCACACATTATTAAAAAGAAATCCAAAAGGACGGCTGCATCATGATCTCTGCAAAACAAAGGAGCTCCAGTGAGTACAACTGACATCTCCGAGAATGTCAAATCAGCTCTTGAAAAGAAGAACCCACGCAATTGAACACAGCATTCCTGGTTCCGTGTGGAACCATTTCTATTTAGGTACAAATCTACATTTTAATTACCTGTTACCAAGAAAATTTTTCTAAAAATTTAACCATTCAACCATATTAAAACTCAAAATATCTCCAATTGAAAGTGATTAGGAAGTACTGGTTTTTCAATTGGACCCCACACCATACATTCTGGAAATGACAGTGTTTGATAAGTTGCCAACATATCAGAAATCTAATTTGGTCACAGCATGGTGAGTTTTTTTTCCCTCTCCTCAAGGAATGAGTTCCAAAATTGAGTTTTTGCAAATTTGTTTCATTTGAAGTAGCTGCATAAAATTTCCATTATTGGAACATTTAGTATAACAATGTTCTAGAAGACAGCAATAAAGTGATACATGATAAAATAAACTGTGTAACTATCTATTAGGCTCTGTTCGCACATTCAACTCTCACTGCACAGGGGAAAAAGACATTTAAAGCAAAGTAACCTGCTAGTTCTACTGGAATCACAGAGTTAACAGAAGCTTAACAAAGAATATCTACGGGGGGGGGGGGGGGGGAGTATCTCACAGGCTTCATTTCTTCAACAAATATTACTATTTACTCACTTTCCCTATAAACAAACTAGAGTAATTCACATTTTTACAAAGAATGGAAAGAGCTGAGGCTTTGTTTGGAAACATGTAGCTACCACTTAAATTATGACAAACTTATTCAACTTTGCATTATAGTTAAGTACAACTAATAGTTACAGCAAATAATTCTATATTCATTTCGCTAATGAATAAAATGAATAGTATCATAATATAATCACGTTTGGCATCTCCTCTCGGAAAACAAAGCTTGAGCAGCTACGTTCCCAAATTTTGGGGCCCAAATTCCTTAATGCTTACTGGACAGCATATTCTAAAAAGCAATGTGAAAGATAACTGCCACAGATGACCATAACTGGGAGCATAACTAGCGACAGAAGAACTAGGTTGAGTTACCATTCTTAAGACAGCCCCTATCTGCTATTTCTCCTTCCATTCTCTGAGCTCAGTTCTGCCCCACAACAGCTAACATTTAGATAATCTTGTTAAAATCAAATTCCAGAAATACTTGTACACTACAGACAACTGCCCAAAAGCATTTTATTAAAAGGAACAGACTATTTGTTCTCATGGCTTATGGCAATCAATCAATAAACAGACTCCAGGATGCCAGACTGCTGCTCCTCTTCCTAGGCTTTGTCAACACCCTGCAGAGCAGAGCCTCATGCCCCCACACCAGCGCATGAGTACCCGAGGCCACGGTCCTACACTGCACAGCTACTGAAAAGTAAACCAGCATCTCATTTCTCTGGATTGCTCATCTCACATAAAGTCCGTCACACATGTGTTCATTGCTGGGAGGCATGCAAGCAATTCTGCACACTACAGAAGCAATCAATACCTCATCAAAACAATGCAGCATACGTTGTTTTAGTAGCATCATTATTTAGATCACTTCAGCATGTTTGTAAGAACAAACACCAAGAAGTCAGCAGTGTAATGTGTCGTTTTATTTTTCTAAAATATTTTCTATTAAAAAGGAGAAAAAGCATGCCTAAATTGTTATCTGATCCATACACATTTTGGTAATGAAGGGGGTACATTTCAGATCAAATGTACCCCCTTCATTACCAAAATGTGTATGGATCAGATAACAATTTTAATAATAAAATGATAAAGAACTTACACAAGGGGGCTTCAAATGGTTTGTGGAAAATGGAATTATAAGATTTATTTTGGTGCAAAACATTTTTTCCATAATACATTTTCTGTGACCTTTTTGAAGACCCCTCACAAATGCTTTTTAAAAGTCTTGTAAATCATTTTTAAAATTCAGCAACTCTCAAAAACCATTAGCCCAAATTTTCTACCAGCTTAGTCCCTGCCCAGCGTTTCAGACCCCAGGACCCCAGGACATGGTGTACCCTGCATGTGGCCAGGGACTGCTCTTCCAACCAAGTTCTCACACATCACTCCACGAGCGTAATGTCCATCTCCTTACCTAATTTCTTATATATGACAAATCTGCTACGGATGAAAACATGCCAACAAATGATAACACACATAATCCCAAAAACATCTGTGAAGTATTTTAACTTAATACTTTCTACAATGAGTCTGCTGCTGGGGGAGGGGGGTACAGACCACTAGGGGTTTCCCCTGGTCCCCAGGGCCAGGGGTCCTGGAAAGGAAGAAAGCTGGAAGCCATCAAGGCACAGTGCACCCCTGGAGAGCAACTGACTTCACTCCAACCACAGAACGAGCTGAGTCTCTGGACACAACTGTCTCCTGAGACAGGTCCATAGTCCACATCCATTTTCCCATAGAAACAATGCCACAAGCAGCATTTATAGCTAACATCTGCCTATTTATCTCAAAAGCATTAGTGTCGCTTCCACTCTTGACTTCTTAGGGTTTACTACTGGATTTCTTTTTTTGTTGTTGTTGTTGTGTTTTTGTTTTTGTTTTGTTTTTTGGACAGGCAGAATGGACAGTGAGAGAGAGAGACAGAGAGAAAGGTCTTCCTTTTTGCCGTTGGTTCACCCTCCAATGGCCGCCGCGGCCGGCGCGCTGCGGCCAGCGCACCGCGCTGATCCGATGGCAGGAGCCAGGTGCTTCTCCTGGTCTCCCTGCGGTGCAGGGCCCAAGAACTTGGGCCATCCTCCACTGCATTCCCAGGGCAACAGCAGAGAGCTGGCCTGGAAGAGGGGCAACCAGGACAGAATCTGGTGCCCCGACCAGGACTAGAACCCGGTGTGCCAGCGCCGCAAGGCAGAAGATTAGCCTAGTGAGCCGCAGCGCCGGCTTACTACTGGATTTCAATAGCTTTCCTCTGCCCCAAGGCCTGGCCCAAGGTGAAACTTTGGTTCCTCTCTCAAAGCTCCTACCTATTGGCCAAAATCCCAGGCCTCAGACAGCAGTGCCTCCAGATCCAAAATTGCCCATCTTCTTCTCCCTCAGAAGCCTCCACCTCCTCCCGTGAGGCCCACAGGCAGCTACTGATGGACACACCGGTGTATGGACAGGCTGAGGGCTCTCCATTATCCCGACAGATCCTCAAGACACACAAGTGCAGGAGAAGGCCAGTCAGCCCTAGGTAGACTTGTTGAAAGCACATCTTGTTTCTTTATGTAACTAACTATATCGAAAAGAAAACGTTCAAAAATCCCAGTCAATCCCAGAACCTGAAGGTGCAAGGACAGCTGACAAGCTACCTCTAACTCTGGGAAACCAGGCTGCCACACTGCGAGTTATGTGACTGAAGGGGCACATCAAGTGTCACCCTCGCGAGGAGTGCTCCTACAGGGATATTCTCACCCAGGTGAGCTCCATCTGGCCATTTTATATTGTTGTACCTTCCAAGCAACTCAACTGGTACTCTATTTAAAATCTTTTTTTCTTTGCGATGGGGGAGGGCTGGGGTGGGAGGTAGACACTGGCTAATGCCACTCAGGACCCCCCCATTCCATGTCACAACAACTGGGTTCCAGTCCCCAGTGAGGCAGCAGGGACAGCTTCGGTTTGCTGGGTTCCTGCCACCTACCTGAGGGCGTTGGATCAAGTTCCCAGCTTCTGGCTTCAGCCTAGCCCCGGCCCAGCCACCACAGGCGTTTGGGGAGTACACTACCAGATGGCAGATTTCTCTTTTTCTCTCTCTCAAATAACTAAAATAAATAAAAAATGTTTTATCTTTTTTTTGGGGGGGGGGGTAAGGAGCAGCATTTGCAAGCACAGGTAATTGTTTAATGTCTCACAGAAAAGAAGACCATCATTTCAATAAGGTTAAATTATGACAGAAATACAGCCATTCTCACCTCAAGCATATTACTTTGGAAAAAAAAGTACATAGAAGAACTGGACAGAAATGAATAAAGAGCCAAGAAAATGCAAAGAGTCTGAGAAGCTAAAAGGAGATCGTTCAAGAAATCCATTAAAACAGAATGCTATACATTTTACTAATTCTTTACAAAATGTCTATTAACAACATTACATAATGCTTCTGCAGCAGACACTAACCTCAGCAAATGTATTCTACAATTAAAAAGAAATGCCCAGCCAAAAGCTGATTATAGTGATGGGGCAAAATTTATTATTTTTAATCTATAAATGTAAATAAATAAACCACCAGCATACTATTCAATAAAACAGACAATTCACTAGAATGAACTGCACTTGAGCTAAGATTAGCCTTCAGTTAAGCAGGGATTATGCTGCTATTACTCCATTTCCTGTTAGAATCCACGTTAGTTCATGGCAGCAATGCCATCTATTAGAGAGAGAAGCACTTGGTTCTCCTGTCTGTGACTCACTCAGCGCGGGTGCAGGAGGCACCCTGCCCTCCTCTCCCCATCTCCACCACTCAGCCTTTCTGAAAACGTCATTTCTTGTCTACTTTTTCAAGATGATCTGTTCTAAGATAATGTCTGCTCCTCTAAAGTTGTAAAGAATACATCAAAGAATACATCTCTGGCAAGCCACCAAGACAACAAGGGCATGCATCTGGCCCAGTGGTTAGGATGTCCACAGCCTCTGGAGGACCCAGCTCCACCCCCGGTTCCATGCTTCCTGCTGATGCACACCCTGGGAGGCAGCAGACCAACCACTCAAGTTGTTGCATCCTGCTACCTATACGGGAGACCTGGATTGAGTTACCAGCTCCTGGCTTTAGCCAGACCCACTCCTGACCACTCAGGCGTCTCGGGAGTGAGCAGCAGAAGGCGGCACTCTGTGTGCGTGTCTGTCTCCTTCAATAATGAATGAAAGAAGGAAGACAAGGATGGTTAGGCACTCATGTCTCATGCCGGAGTTCCCAGGTTCAATCCCAGCTTCAGCTCCTGACTCCAGCTTCCTGCTAACGCAGACCCTGGGAGGCAGCAGTGACGGCTCAAGTAATCGGTTCCTGCCACCCATGTGGGAAGACTGGATCACATTCCCAACTTCCAGCTTCAGCCCCAGCCTAGCCCAGCTGTTGTGGGCATTTGGGGAGTGACCCCATGGATAGAGCACGTGAGTTCTCTCTCAACCTCTCTCTCTCCCCACTATCTTTCACTCTTTCTCAAAAACATAATTTCATTCAAAAGAAAAAGGAAAAAAAACCTAGGCTGGCACCACGGCTCACTACGCTAATCCTCTGCCTGCGGCACCAGTACCCCGGGTTCTAGTCCCGGTCGGGGCGCCGGATTCTGTCCCGGTAGCTCCTCTTCCTGTCCAGCTCTCTGCTGTGGCCCGGGAGTGCAGTGGAGAATGGCCCAGGTGCTTGGGCCCTGCACCCCATGGAGACCAGGAGAAGCACCTGGCTCCTGCCTTTGGATCAGCGTGGTGCGCTGGCCACAACGTGCCGGCCGCAGCAGCCATTGGAGGGTGAACCAACGGTAAAGGAAGACCTTTCTCTCTCTCTCACTCTCACTGTCCACTCTTCCTGTCAAAAAAAAAAAAAAAAAAAAAAAAAAAAAAACCTAGACTACAAGGTAATATTTTTCTGCCTAGTATTTTGTTCAGAACAATATAACTTTTATACCCTAACAGTTTCAAAGATTCCACAAAGACAAAGATGGTGGGAGGGAGGAATCATGAAGGCCCCAGGAACTTCTGAGTGATGAATACACTCACTATGGCAATGTGGTGACGGTCATGGGGACACACCCTTTGCATGTGTGACACACCCCTGTACATGTGTGACTAGCAGTGTGGTGATAGTCATGGGGTACACACTCCTGCACATGTATGACTACATCCCTGTACATGTATGACTACACCCCTGTACATGTGTGACACACCCCTATACCTGTGTGACTGGCAGTGCGGTAACAGTCATGAGGTACACACCCCCCTGTATATGCGTGACTGGCAGTACGGTGACGATCATGAGGTACACACTCCCCTGTATATGCGTGACTGGCAGTGTGGTGACAGTCATGAGGTACACACCCCTGTATATGTGTGACTGCACCCCTGTACATGTGTGACTGGCAGTGCGGTAACAGTCATGAGGTACACACCCCTGTACATGTGTGACTGGCAGTACGGTGACGATCATGAGGTACACACCCCCCTGTATATGTGTGACTGGCAGTGTGGTGACAGTCATGAGGTACACACCCCTGTACATGTGTGACTGCACCCCTGTACATGTGTGACTGGCAGTGCGGTAATAGTCATGAGGTACACACCCCTGTACATGTGTGACTGGCAGGTAGGAAGCACAACACAGACCTCTGCCTCTCCCTGCATGCCTTTAGTCACACAGCTGTGCAGACAGCCAAGAAGGCTGTGGGCAAGTCCACCCCGGTGACGCTTGCTGTCTTCTTGTCATATAAGATAATAGGAGAATTATCACTGTTTATAAAGAAACACATAGTATATATATATAAATACATTAATTTAAAACATTTGTTACTGATTACTAATTTTCATGAGGGTACTACAAAAATTTTATAGATAATAAGAAGCTTTTTGTTTTTTTTTTTTTCCAAAAAAAGTTTGGAATTCATACACAGTTTTTAATAATACACATTTACCAGGACCTTTTTTGTTGATGATTATTTATTTATTTTCACCTATGTGAAAGGCAGAAAGAAAGAGAGAGAGGGAGGGAGAGAGACAGAGAGACAGAGACAGAGAGACAGAGCGAGCGAGAGAGACAGAGAGAGACAGAGAGACAGAGAGAGCGAGAGAGACAGAGAGAGCGAGAGAGACAGAGAGAGAGAGAGAGGGAGAGCTTCCATCCCCTGATTTACTTCCAAAATACATGCAACAGCTGAGGTTGGGCCAGGCTGAAGCCAACAACTGCATCTGCGTCTCCCACACGTGTGGCAAGGGTCCAAGCATTTGAGTCTGCTGCCTCGCAGGATACAACAGCAAGAAGCTGGATCAGAAGCACAGAGTAGCCAGGCTAGGAACTGGCACTCGGATGTGGAATGCAGGCATTCATTCCAAGTGGCAGTTTAACCCACTGCACCACAATGACCACACCTACCATGAACTTTCTATAGATCCCTTATATGCAAAGGCTATTTGAAATCAGCTTACGACATATTTCTAGTTTTGAAAATACTAATTCACAAAATGTACTTAAATTTGTTCTTAAGACTGGTCTGCTACATTTATATTGAGCCAATCATGTCACAGCCAAAACCCAGTCCCTACCAGTGCTACCACACCAGGAAAAAGGGATAATAAGACATATGCCAAATTATTCCAAATATAAATATGTAAGAAACAAAGCAAAAGGGAAACAAATTGATTCACTGTTGATTTTTCTTCCACTTTACTTGTTTTTAAACTTACTAGACATGAACAGTGATGTTTATTTTAATATTTTTACTGGCTTCCTGTGGGACAGTCTGAAGCATTGACTCAACATTTCACATTTTCTCTATTCAATTGTTCTCAATCTTCAGGCTAAGGGGCCAACATCATAGCGTCTGCAATGCCGGCATCCCATATCACTGCTATTAATGTCCCGGCTGCTCCACTTCTGATCCAGTTCCCTGCTGTGGCCTGGGAAAAGCAGTGGAAGATGGCCCAAGTGCTTGAGCCTCTGCATCCACTTGGGAGACCTGAATGAAGCTTCTGGCTCCTGGCTTCAGCCCTAACTGTTGTAGCCACCTGAGGAGTAAACCAACAGATGGATGATCTCTCTCTCTCACTCTCTCTCTCTCACTCACTCACTCTTTCAAATTAAAATCTTAACTTAAAAAAAAAAAAAAAAAAAACCTTCAGACTGAATAAGAATCCCCTATCTAAACCACTTGACTTGTAAAAATAGTTTCCCAAGTCCTACTCTGGGGAGATCACAACTGAGGACATAAAGAAGTGGCACGGTAATCTGCATTTCTGAAAAACTCCCAGGTGAATCTCTGATCAGAAGTCTAATCTTCACTTTAAAGTATACTGTCCAGGTGGGTCCAGCCCTACCCCCCAGTCCTCATACAGACACACTCTTCTCATGCAGGGTCCAAATCACAGATGTTAAAGCTGATAGCAGCTTAAGATCATCCTCCCTCACAAGAATATTCAAATGTTTTCCAATGCAGGCCTAAAAAGTTGTTAAAACCCTAAAGAGGGGCTAGCACTGTGGCACAGCAGGTAAAGCCACCACCTATGGTGCTGGCATCCCACAGAGGTGCCGGTTCAGTAGCGGCTACTCCACAGCCGATCAAGCTCTCTGCTATGGCCTGGGAAAGCAGTGGAAGATGTCCCCAGTCCTTGGGCTCCTGCATCCACACTGGAGACCTGGAAGAAGCTCCTGGTTCCTGGTCTCAGATGCCCCAGGTCTGGCCATTGCAGCCATCTGAAGGAAGAACCAGCAGATGGAATACCTCTCCTCTCCTCTCTCTTCTTCTTCTTCTTCTTCTACTTCTCTCTCTCTCTGCCTTTCAAGTAAATAAATAAATCTAAAAAAAAAAAAAAAAAAAAAAAAAAAAAAAAAAAGCCAAAAGAGTAAAGCTGTACTGAAAGGTGGAGTGGCTATGTAAGATATAAGGAGTCCTTTCAGGACACCAAGTAGTTGAATCTGAGTTCCAACTGACAGATCCACTCCTTCTGTGACCTTGGAAAAATTCTTTAATTTCTCAACTAAAATTCATTTTCAGAATGGGGTGTTGTGCTGCAGCAGGTTAAGCCACCAGTTGGGATACCTGCATCTCATTATCAGAGAACCTGGTTCAAGTCCCAGCTACTGTGCACTTCCAACCCAGCTTCCTGTCCAGTATGCCAGGGAGGCAGCCACTGATGGCACAAGTACTTGAGTTCCTACTATACAAAGAAACCCAGATGGAGTTCCTGATTCCTAGCTTTCAGCTGGCCTAACCCCAGCTGTGTGGGAATATGGGGAGTGAACCAGTGGATGGAAGATCACCCCCTCTCCCTCTGCCTCTGCCTCCCTCTCCATCTCTCTGCTTTTCAAATAAATAAATAAATATTTTTAACAGAGATTATTTATAATGTGAAAATAACAGCATCTCTACCTAACAAGGTTGCTGTGAGAATTAACTGCTTAGCACAGTGCTTGGGACTTAAAACACAATAAACATAAGTTATATGGTTACTATGATTAAAATGCTGATCATCTTACACTCCTGTTCTTATCTGATGTTTTTCACAACTTACAAGGGAGACACTGTGGCCCCATTTTTGAAGACCGGTAAATGTTAACATCAAAACTGGAAATCCTAAAAATGGCAGAGCTGCTGTAGTTAGTGGGACAGTGTGGCACAGCAGGTTAAGCCACTGCTTGTGTCAGCCACATCCTATAAAGGAATGCTGGTTCAGGTCCCAACTAATCCACTTCCTAACCAGCTACTGTAACGGGGGGGGGGGGGGGGGGGCAGAACAGGGGATGATGATGATGGGATGATGACCCAAGTAATTGGGCTCCTGATACTCAAGGGTTTCTGGTCCTGGCTTTGGCCTGCTCCAGCCCCAGCTGTTGTAAGTATTTGGAGATGGCAGCTCATGACAAGAGCCTCGGGTGATTACTGACGTCAACTGTTACATCAACAACAGGAGTCACTGTGCACTTACTCTCCATGTAGGATCTCTGTCCTTAATGTGTTATACTATGTGAATTAACAGCAAAACTAATCTTCAAACAGTACTTTATACTTTGTTTGTCTGTGTGGGTGCAATCTGTTGAAATCTTTACTTAGTATATACTAAGTTGATCTTCTGTATATAAAGATAATTAAAAATTAATCTTTTTAAAAATATCTATTCATTTTACTTGAAAGTCAGAGAGAGGAGAGGTGGGGGAGAGGGTTGTCTTCCTTCTGCTGGTTCACTCCACAACTGGCCGCAACGGCCGGAGCTGTGCTGATCTGAAGCCAGGGGCCAGGAGCTTCCTCCAGGTCTCCCATGCGGATGCAGAGGCCCAAGGGCTTGGCCCATCTTATACTGCTCTCCCAGGCCACAGCAGAGAGCTGGACAGGAAGTGGAGCAGCCAGACTAGAAACGGCGCCCCATATGGGATGCCGGCGCTTCAGGCCAGGGCATCAACCTGCTGCAACACAGCGCCAGCCCTGAAATAATGAATCTTAATGAAGAATGGGATGGGAGAGGGAGCAAGAAATGGGATGGTTTGCAGGTGGGAGGGTGGTTATGCAGGGATGGGGGACCGCTATAATCCAAAAGTTGTACGTTTAAAATCTATATTTATTAAATAAAAGTTTTCTAAAAATATATAATAAGTATTTGGAGAGTAAATCAGTAGATGGAAGATCTGTCTCCCTGTGTGTTTATCTGTCTGTCCCTCTCTGTCACCCTGTGTTACAATCAATGAATCTTTTTTAAAATGGCAGAGCTGGGGGCCGGCGCTGTGGCTCACTTGGTTAATCCTCTACCTGCAGCACTGGCATCCCATACGGGCGTGGGGTTCTAGTCCCGTTGTTCCTCTTCCAGTCCAGCTCTCTGCTGTGACCTGGGAGGGCAGTGGAGGATGGCCCAAGTGCTTGGGCCCTTCACCCACATGGGAGACCAGGAGGAAGCACCTGGCTCCTGGCTTCAGATCGGCACAGCACCAGCCGTAGTGGCCGTTTGGGGAGTGAACCAACGGAAGGAAGACCTTTCTCTCTATTTCTCTCTCTCACTAACTCTGTCAAATAAATATATTAAAAAAAATTTTTTTAATAGAAAATTTTTTAAAAAATGGCAGAGCTAGAATTCAAACTAGATCTGTCCAGATCTGTCCTGGTCCAGCCCGCAACATTGAAGGGTTTGTAAGATCCTCTCCAGGTCCCCAAGAGACTCGTTTGCATCACGTTCCCACATTCTGCACAAGACTTGGCCCGTGGAAGCTCCTGTTACAGGTGTGATAAAGTCATGGAATGGTAAAGTACCTGAGAGTAGCAGAGGCTAAACAGAAATTCTAGATCTACTACTGTTACCTATCACACAGCACCTTACACAATACATTTAAAAGGACACCCATGACTTACCTCCAATGGTGGAACTAGAAATGTGCCAGGGGATTTCAACTCAATTTTTTTTTTTTTTTTTGACAGGCAGAGTGGACAGTCAGAGAGAGAGAGAGAGAGAGAGAGAGAGAGAGAAAGGTCTTCCTTTTGCCACTGGTTCACCCTCCAATGGCCGCTGCGGCCAGCGCGCTGCAGCTGGCACACCGTGCTGATCCGATGGCAGGAGCCAGGTACTTATACTGGTCTCCCATGGGGTGCAGGGCCCAAGGACTTGGGCCATCCTCCACTGCACTCCCTGGCCACAGCAGAGAGCTGGCCTGGAAGAGGGGCAACCGGGACAGAATCCGGCACCCCGACCGGGACTAGAACCCGGTGTGTCAGCGCCGCAAGGCGGAGGATTAGCCTAGTGAGCCACGGCGCCGGCCTCAACTCAATCTTATCAAGGAGACATGTACCAATGTCAGGGCACTTGGTAAAGTGATAAGTGTAAGTACACAACCGATCAAAAAAGATAGGGTAAGTGTCGAAGAGATTTTACAAACAAGACCAGTGTAAGCAAATAATGAAGGATAAAATTAAAAGGGAGAGAATGATCCTGCGGGGGAAGCAGGACACACGGCAGGCTCATAGAATGGCAAATGCCCAAAACAGCACTCCAGCCTCAGAATCAACCCTTGGGACATTCGGATCTGGCTAAAAGGCCCATGAGAGTCTCACAGGCATGGAAAGCCACGACATGGTGGCAAAAACAATCTAAGTGAAAGATCCTGGTGAATAAGACCCCAGCAGAAGGAACAGGCCATCAAGGAGGGAGGCGCCTTTCTCCGAAGGGAGGAAGGAACCTCCACTGTTATAAGGCCTTGACGAAACAAGTTCAGAGTCGGTGAACTCAAGGGGCTTCCACAGCCTAGACAGCTCATGGCAAGAGCCTCGGGTGATTGCTGACACCATAAATAAGAGTGCCAATTGTTAAATCAACAACGGGAGTCACTGGGTACAGGCTCCCCACGTAGGATCTCTGTCCTTAATGTGTTCTACTATGAAACTTAAAAACAACACTACTAGTCAAACAATACCCTATACCTTGTGTGGTTGTGTGAGGGCAGCCTGTTGAAATCCTTGCTTAGTATACACTAAGTTGATCTTCTGTATATGAAGGTAATTGAAAATGACACTCGATGAAGGGCGGGATGGGAGAGGGAGTGGGAGAGCGGAGAGCCGCGGGAGGAAGGGAGGTGGGGGGGGCACAACAATACAAAAGTTGCACTTTGTAAATTCACATTTATTAAATAATAAAAATAATTTTAAAAAAAAGGACACCCATGTTATTTAAATAAATGGTCTAAGATAAATAAACTCCAGAACTCCTTTGCATACTTGCACGCTAAAAATGAAGAGTGGGGGTGACACATCAGAGTACCTGGGTTCAACGCCAAGCACTTGCTCCTGGCATTAGCTTCCTACTAAAACAGAGCCTAGGAGCAGTGGTGATGGCTCCTGTAACTGCCACCTAGGCGGGAGACCTGCACTGCATTCACAGCTCCAGGCATGCGTGACACTGGGGCGTGAGCGGTGGGCAGGAACTAACTCATGCATGTTTTTGTGCTTTCTCTCTCTCCCTCCCTCCCTCCTTCTCAAATATTTTTCTTTTTAAATGAGTGGCTGGTTTCTATCCATTCAAAAGACAAAACTCATTCATTCAGCAAAGACTTGTCTAGCACCTACTGTGGGGCAGGGCTCAGCATCAATGAAGAATGAGCAATCAGCGTTGTCCACCTTAGCAACTAAGGTGCAACTCAGACACAGAACTTCAAGCATCCTGAGTACAAAAACGCATAGGGCACTAAGGAAATGCATGGCAAACAAACGTCACTGACCCTGCCAGGGGCTGGGAAGTTCTCTTAAGAAGTAAGACTTAGGCCGGCACCACAGCTCACTAGGCTAATCCTCCGCCTGTGGTGCCGGCACCCCAAGTTCTAGTGCTGGTAGGGGCACTGGATTCTGTCCCAGTTGCTCTTCTTCCAGTTTAGCTCTCTGCTGTGGCCCAGGAGTACAGTGGAGGATGGCCCAGGTCCTTGGGCCCTGCACTCAAATGGGAGACCAGGAGGAAGCACCTGGCTCCTGGCTTCGGATCGGCACAGCACCAGCCGCAGCGCGCCGGCCGTGGCAGCCATTAGGGGAGTGAACCAATGGAAGGAAGACCTGTCTCTCTCTCTCTCACTGCCACTTAAACCACATATAAGCTAAAATCTGAAGGAAAACAAGGAGGAATAGGACCATCAGTCTAAGCAGGAAAAATGACATTGTCTAAAGGAACTCAGAGTGCTGAGGGAGTCAGGGCAAGAAACCAGTGGGTGGCAACACGGGCTTGACAGGAGCCAAGAAAGCTGAAAACAACAAGATGGCACAGGCCTGAAGACTGGCTGAGGAGCTGGGATGGCACCTCAAGTACAACGGGAAGTCATTCAAAGGGGCGAAGAGAAGGGTACTGACATTTTTCAAAGACCACTCTGGCATCGGTGTGGTGACCAGGTTAGGAGGAGGCAAGGGTACACGCAGACAGGAGCGAGGAGCCCTCTGGAAGAAGGTAAGCCCAGGTAACCGTGGCTTGAAGTGGAATGTGGCTGTAAACAGTGATTCGGACAGAATGGAAGTATACGAGACTTTGGAAAAAGGACTGGTAGGAATTGGGTTGGATTCAATATATATTAATATTAAAAGAAGGAAAAGTATCCAAAATGACCCCTATAGGAGAAAACATAGTAACTTCAGTAGTGAAACTTGATAAACAGTACCTGAGCCAAGCAAAGGTTACTTCTGTCTGTAGGAGGTCATGTTGAGAGCACAGGCCTGGACAGGAGGAGACCAGAATGGCAGTTTCCTTCTGTGGTTTTCCTCCATGCCCAGTCTAATCATGAGGGAGACAGCAAAAATATCCAAGCTGAAGAACACCATAAAATGCCTAGCCTGGGGGTCAGCGCTGTGGCACAGTGGGTTAAAGCCCCAGCCTGCAACACCAGCATCCCATATGGGCACAGGTTCAAACCCCAGCTGCTCCATTTCAGATCCAGCTGCCCAACAGTGTGGCTGGGAAAGCAGCAGAGAATAGTCCAAATCCCTGGGCCCCTGCATTTGTGTGGGAGACCCAGAAGAATCTCCTGGCTTCTGGCTTTGGATCAGAGTGGACAGTGAGAGAGAGAGAGACAGAGAGAAAGGTCTTCCTTTGCCATTGGTTCACCCTCCAATGGCCGCCGCGGCCAGCGCACCGCGCTGATCCGATGGCAGGAGCCAGGTGCTTATCCTGGTCTCCCATGGGGTGCAGGGCCCAAGCACTTGGGCCATCCTCCACTGCCTTCCCGAGCCACAGCAGAGAGCTGGCCTGGAAGAGGGGCAACCGGGACAGAATCCGGCGCCCCGACTGGGACTAGAACCCGGTGTGCCGGCGCCACAAGGCAGAGGATTAGCCTAGTGAGCCGCGGCGCCGGCCAATGTTTAACAACTTTAAGACCACCAGTGATCTAAGAAAGAAGGTTCAAGAGAGCAGCAGAAGCTCAATTCATACTGGAATGGTTAAAATTTTTTTAATATTTAAAAAAAAATGGAGAGGAAAAAATAACATCTCTTTCAAGAAGTGAGACTTCCTTGAGGCCGGCACTGTGGCAAAGAGGGTAAAGCCACCACCTGCAGTGCCAGCATCCTATATGGGCACTGGTTTGAGTCCCAGTTGCTCCACTTCTGATCCAGCTCTATGCTATGGCCTGGGAAATCAGTAGGAGATGACCCATGTCTTGGGCTCCTGCACCCATGTGGGAAAGCCAGAAGAAGCTCCTGGTTTTGAATCAATGCATCTCTGGCCATTGCAGCTATCTGGGGAGTGAACCAGTGGATGGAAGACACCTCCCTCCCTCCCTCCCTCTCTCTCTCTCTGGCCATTGCAGCTATCTGGGGAGTGAACCAGTGGATGGAAGACACCCCTCCCCCTCTGCTTCTCTCTGTAACTCTGCCTTCCAAATAAATAAATAAATCTTAAAAGAAGAAGAAGAATTCTGGCTCTCAGACATATACAGCATGTCCATACACACTCATGTTCATATATACCATGTTCATGAATATCCAAAGGCAGAAGCAAATCAAGTGTCCACTGATGGACAAATGTGTAAACAAAATGCGGTATACACATAATGGAAGGGCTGGTGCTGTGGTAGAGCAGGTCAAGCTGTCATCTTCAGTTCCAACATCCCATATGGGCACTGGTTCAAGTCCTGGCAGCTGCACTTCCAATCCAGCTCCCTGCTAATGGCATGCGAAAGAAGCAGAAGATGGCATATGTCCTTGGGCCTCTGTACCTATGTGGGAGACCCAGATGAAGCTCCTGGTTCCTGGCTTCAGATCTTCCCAACCCTGGTCATTGTAGCCATTTGAAGAGTGAACCAGAGGGGCCGGCGCCACGGCTCAATAGGCTAATCCTCTGCCTTACAGCGCCGGCACACCGGGTTCTAGTCCTGGTCAGAGCGCCGGATTCTGTCCCGGTTGCCCCTCTTCCAGGCCAGCTCTCTGCTGTGGCCAGGGAGTACAGTGCAGGATGGCCCAAGTCCTTGGGCCCTGGACCCTCATGGGAGACCAGGAGAAGCATCTGGCTCCTGGCTTCGGATCAGCGCAATGTGCCAGCCACAACACACTGGCCGCGGTGGCCATTGGAGGGTGAATCAACGGCAAAAGGAAGACCTTTCTCTCTGTCTCTCTCTCTCACTGTCCACTCTGCCTGTCCCAAAAAAAAAAAAAAAAAAAAAAAAAAAGAGTGATGGAAGATCTCTCTCTCTCTCTGTTTCTCCTTCTCTCTCTAACTGCCTTCCAAGTAAATAAGTAAATCTTAAAAAAAAAAAAGCATACTATGACATGGGTGAATGTTGGTGACATTATGCTAAATGAAATAAGTCAGTCATAAAAAATATAAATACTGTATGACTCCTCTTTGATAAACAGTAAGAATGGTGATTGCTAGGACTAGGGGGAGGGGGAGGGGGAGATGGAAAGTTACTCTTTAATGGATACACAGTTTCAGTTATACAGAGATGGATAGTGATGATGGTTGCCCAATAATATGAATGAATTCAACACTACTAAACTAAATTCTTCTCAAAATAGTCCAGAAGAGGATGGGCACTTGGCCTAAAAGTGAAGTTGACAGGATCCCCATGTGCACATCGTACCTGTTCTAAACAGCCATCTCCAGAGGCCAGCACTGTAGTGCCACCTGCATTCCATATCAGAGCATGGATTCGAGTCCCGGCACTCAATTCCCGATCCAGTTCCCTACTAATAAGCCTGGGAAAGCGGCAGAAGATGGCCAAGTATTTGGGTCCCTGCCACCCATGTGGGAGACACTGATGGAGTTCCAGGATCCTGGCTTTGGTCTGGCCCAATCCCAGCCATAGCGACTATTAGGGGAGTGAATCAGTGGATGAAAGATGTCTGGGCCGGTGCCGCAGCTCACTAGGCTAATCCTCCGCCTTGCGGCACCAGCACACCGGGTTCTAGTCCCGGTCGGGGCGCCGGATTCTGTTCCGGTTGCCCCTCTTCCAGGCCAGCTCTCTGCTGTGGCCAGGGAGTGCAGTGGAGGATGGCCCAAGTGCTTGGGCCCTGCACCCCATGGGAGACCAGGAGAAGCACCTGGCTCCTGGCTTCGGATCAGCGCCGTGCGCGGGCGACAGCGCGCCGGCCGCAGCAGCCATTGGAGGGTGAACCAACGGCAAAAGGAAGACCTTTCTCTCTGTCTCTCTCTGTCCACTCTACCTGTCCAAAAAAAAAAAAAAGAGAGAGAAAGATGTCTTTTTGTGTGTGTGTACGCATGCGCGCACGCATGCGTCTGTTTCTCCCTGTCACTCTACCTTTCTAGATAAATACATACATATATACATATATAATATACATATATATATACACCTTTCAGCTCCTAACTGCAGATTTATGATGGCTCAAATAATTAGGTTCCTGTTAACCACATGGGAAGAAAAGAATCGAGTTCCTAGTTCTGGGCTTCAGCCCCAGCCTAGCCCTAGCCATCATGGGCATCTGAGGAGTAAGTCAACAGGTGGTGGCTCTCCCTAGCTCTCTGCCTCTCAAATAAATAGGTAAATAAATTAAGCAGTTAAGACTGTTTTATGTGTTTTTTACTGCAATTAAAAAAATTTGGGGGGCCAGAGCCATGGCATAGCAGGTAAAGCCACTGCTTGCAGTGCCAGCATCCCATATGGGCACCTGTTCAAGACTTCTATTCCACTTCTGATCCAGCTCTCTGCTGTGGCCTGGGAAAGCAGCAGAAGATGCCCAAGTCCTTGGGCCCCTGCACCTGCGTGGGAGACCCGGAAGAAGTTCCTGGCTTTGGATGGGCCCAGCTCTGGAAATAGCAACCATTTGGGAAGTGAGCCAGAGGATGGAAGACTTCTCTTTCTTCTCCCTCTCTGCCTCTGCCTCTCTGTAACTCTCCCTTAGAAGTGGATAAATAAATCTTTAAAAATTTTTTTTTTGAAAAGAAACAAATCAGGCTCTCCAAATAGTAAATCCGTATCAAGTTACATGACCTACAAGGAAAAAACTGTACAGCTGGAGTGTTTTAGCTGTGAGCAGTACTTCTCAGACACTTCTCTTGACGACCTGAAAATGGGCACAGGTCTAGCTCCCCTTTAGTCCTGCAGGGGGAACCAAGCCCAACTGATCCCTGAGCTGTGGTCTCTGACCCCAAGGATACTCAAGCATTCACACACCTGGTCCTATAAACTTTTGCTTTTGACTTGTCCAAGATGTGAGAAAGGCTAGTTTATAACAGCTAGAGAAATCAAGGTTGGAGATGATTTCAATTCCATCTTCGGTAGCAAGAAAAGTTGCTTTAGTTTTTCTTCATTAATCCACAATTTTTGCTGCCAAAGAAGAAAAACGATTACATGATCTTAACTTATTGAAACTAGTAACAGAGGGCATTTGGGGGAACAAATGCATTCCACTGCAAAGCCACACTCCATTTCTGAGGGATCTTTAAAGAAAAAAGGAGCAATAACTTTTCTCTTTACAATACGTAAGGATGACCCAAGAAAACCACTGTGTAAGGAAAGAAAAGAAAAAACAAGATGCTACAGATATACGCAGAGAATAAACAGAGCACTGAGTAGAGATAATCCATACTATTAAGAAAAATGTAGCTGCAGAAATTTAGCACATAGCAAAGATGAAATTTCAAATCAAAAGGAAAAGATCAATGATTCAATGATAACCATCCATTTGGGAGGAAAATGAAATCAGAGCTGTACCTCGGCACGGCCATTTATGTGTGTATTCAACCTTCAAGACTAAAGTTCACAGCAAAGAAGAAAACCTGGGAAGATGATCACTCACTGGCCTGGTACATCACCTACTTTCCTGAGTACATCACCAAGGCCAGAACGATTCGCAGTCTGGCTGCACACACAGAATACTGGCACGAGGACACAAGTATTGAGAAAATTAACTGAAATATAATGACTAAAAGAGGAAAATTACATATATCATTGAAGAAAAACACTGAAATCAGAAAGAAAAAGGATGACCTACTAGGAAGAAGAACAAAGGACAAAAAGACAGTTCAATAAAATATAAGTGATCAGAACATGTCAAATGGAAGGAATATACAAAGAAATGCAAAAAAAGGAGACCTACGTTTTTCACCTGCTGGGCTAAAAAAGATTTACAAGACTAACAACACCTAGCACTGGTGAGGGCTTGGGGAAATGTATACTCCCCTGTGGGGCTACTCAGAGTCCAACTGCTAAAGGGCTATGACAAATGTTATTAACACCTGACAAGCTTGTGGCCTAAGAAAATCACAGGAGAAGTGAGCAAACATACATGAAGAAGAATGTTAAGTGTACCACTGATTATAAGAACAAAATACCAGCACTGTGGCCCAGCAGGTTAAGCCACTGCCTGCAAGGCCACCACCCCATATTGAGTGCCAGGTCGAGTCACAGCTGCTCCACTTCTTATCCAGCTCACTGCTAATGCACGTGGGAAGATGGTCCAAGTTCTTGGGCCCCCTGCACCCACGTAGGAGACCTAAATGGAGTTCCAGGCTTCTGGCTTCAGCCTGACCCAACCCTTGCTGGAAGATCAGTATCCCCAACCCATCCCCATTTCCTAACTGCCTTTCAAGTAAATAAATCATCTATTTAAATAAACTGCCTTTCAAATAAATTAAATAAATTGGCATCGGGGTGAAGACCCAATATGAGATGCCCACATCCCATATCGGAATGCCTGGATTCAAGTCCCAGCTCCGCTCTCCATTCCTGCTTCCTGAGAATGTGGGAGGCAGCACAAGATGGCTCACACCCAAGTCACTGCTGCCCCCACACTAGAGACATGGATTGAGTTCTGTACTCTTGGTCTTGGCCTGGCCCAGCCCCAAGCTGTTGAGGGCACTTGAAGAGTAAGGATCTCTCTCTCTCTCTCTCTCTCTCTCTCTCTCTCTCTCTCTCTAATAAATAAATAATTTAAAAAATTATATGGGGCAAGACGGTCCAGAGGGTTAAGCAGCCATATCAGAGTGAGGGTTCAAGTCTGGCCTACTCTACTTCTACTCCAGACGCCTATCAATGAACTTGGGAAGGAAGCAGATGATGGTGTAAGTACCTGAGCCCTTACCACCTACAGGGGAGACCAAGACAGGGTCCCTGGCTCCTAGCTTCTTCCTGGCCCAGTCCTGGCTGTTGTGGGAATTTGAAGAACAAACCAACAGATTATCTCTCTGTCTCTCCCTCTCTCTTTCTGCCTTTCATATAAATATATAAAAATAAATTAAAAAGGTAACAGAGAATGGGACATGAAGAAATTCTGTTATGAGTGCCATAAAGACTTAGAAAAATCCTTTCACAAAAGCAACAAGACCACTGGCAAAAATTTAAAAGAAAAAAATGAAGTTGATCAATAAAGACTGGCCTAAAATTTTTTATCCAATGTCCACGCTGTATAATTATGTACATATGCATCCACACACATATATTAACATGGAACATGTCCATAATACATTATATCACAGGGAGAAGAAAAGAGTAAGTACACACAATTCTTCTCATGTGTTGTGTGCATGTACTCAAACATACATATTACAGATACACGCAGAATTTACATATGTATTTTTGAGGTCCAAAGAAGGACATAAATCCAATTCTTTACAATGGCTATCTCCTAAACATGGAAAACCTTGTTTTTAAACTCTACAATTCCACATTATTACAGTTTCTCCAGGGATCACTTATTAATTTTATAATTAAGTCTACTTTTACATACTTTCATAATAAAAATCTAATACAGTAAAGTGATTACTAGAAAGGAGACAGCCTATAGCAAAAAGGGTGTAGTGATTTTATGTGCACCCTTTTCCTCATTAACATACGAAGTCCTTCAAATACGTACAAGGCAACTTCCAGATAGGACTTTAGTCTTGAAACAGCTGCATGTCCTTTTGACACGGAAATGCCCTACACTTAGCAGTCAGAAAAAGTGAGATCGTCTCGAGCTATGGCAAAGTTATATATGGCACTGGAGCCTTCAAATAAAAACCCTAGGAGACTCGGCACATAAAGGGCAGCCTTCTTCACACATGCCTGCATTAAAGGAGTGACAGCCTGTCAGCGTGATTTCAAGCCAACAACAAGATCATCAGGAGGCAAACTCCACAAGGGCCCATGAAGAGTCTCCCTGTGGAGCCAACCCACCCAACCACAACCTGCAACAGTCACGGCAAGGAGCACGATATAACCACTGCAGTTTAAACTCAGCTGGTTTGGTTACCTGGTATAAAACCACCACACACATGCCACTTGAAGGCAAAATAAAACTGAAAGCAAGCCAGCGCGCCATGGCTCACTTGGCTAACCCTCCGCCTGCGGCGCCGGCACCCCGGGTTCTAGTCCTGGTTGGGGCGCCGGGCACTAGTCCCGGTTGCTCCTCTTCCAGTCCAGCTCTCTGCCGTGGCCCAGGAAGGCAGTGGAGGATGACCCAGGTCCTTGGGCCCCGCACTCACATGGGAGACCAGGAGGAAGCACCTGACTCCTGGCTTCAGATCAGCGCAGCGCCGGCCATAGCGGCCATTAGGGGAGTGAACCAATGGAAGGAAGACCTTTCTCTCTGTCTCACTCTCACTGTCTATCACTACCTGTCAAATAAAAAAAAAAAAAAAAAACTGAAAGCAAGCCAGGTTGTGACAGAACTTCACAAGGCGCAGGGACTTCAGGACATTAGTGGAAAAATTAAAAGACGGATTTGAGTATAAAAAAATTTCAAATCCATACACAGGGATTTTTGTTTTTGTTTTTGTTTTTGTAAGTTTGTTCTGTATTTGAAAGGCAGAGTCACAGAGACAGAGAGGTCTTCCACCCACAGTTCACTCCCCAGATGGCTGCAATGTCTGGGCTTGAGGCAGGCTGAAGCCAGGAGCCTGAACTCCACCTGGGCTTCCCACATGGGTGGCAGAGGCCCAAGGACTTAGGCTGTCTTCTGATGCCTTCCCAGGTGCATTAGCAAGGAGCTGGATCAGCAGTGGAGCAGCCAGGACTAGAACCAGCACTCATGTGGGATGCCAGGATCACAGACTGTGGCTGAATTCCCAGTTCCACAATGCTGGGCCCCATACAGTTCCTTTATAATGCAGATTTTTCATTAACTTCTCGAAGACCTCTCATCTTCAAAAAAAACATGTACTGAACACATACTGTTTGCCAGGCACCAATCTAAACTTTGGAGATACAGCAGTGAGTACAGCAGAAATCTCTGCCCAGATGTGTCTTGTTTTCTAGTAGCATCAAATCGATCCATGCCACCCACTCCATAAAACTGCATCCCACTACCCACACCTCAGCATTCCTGTGTCTCCCCATAAACAAGCTCTCATTTTTTTGCCTTTTATGTTTCACTTAACAAGTTATTTCATTTACTGTCAGTCTTGCCCCTTTAGAAGGCAAGCTCCCTGGAGACAGAAATGTAATTCATGTTTTATATACTAGCACCCAGACACCCAGCCATCAGCTGAGTTAACAAATGCCCTCTCTTCTTTCTATGGATTCTCCTTCCCCACAGAGAGCTTACACCTACCCCATCAATAAAACAAGACGCAGCCACCTCCGTCCTGCAGCCCTATCCCCAGTTTGTATCTCCGCTACTCCGAAGACGTTGTGGGCCAACAGTAATTGGCACTCACTACCTCCATGTCTTCACCTCCTACTCCCCACTGTAACTGTTTTTTTTTTTTATTTTACACATTCCATACTCCAATCTGGGAGTCACTGTCAATATCTCCCTCTCCCTCCCAGCCTACTTCCACCCCATCACCAGGTCTGACTGATTCTATTTCTCAACACTACCTCCATACCATCCAGCTCCATTGCCGCTGTTTGGCGCCACCTCCACCATCATCACCTTTCACTTGATTCTTGAATATGTATCTGGTGACTACTTAACTTCCACTCTCGCCTCCAGTTCGTGAGCCACTCACTCAGCACCAGAATGACGGCTATCGAACGCAATCAGGGATGGTGTCTGGCATTACCACTTGGGACATCCACATCCCATGTTAGAGTACCTGGGTCTCACTTGAGTCCTAGCTCTGTTTTGAATTCCAGCTTCCTTCTAATTCACACCTAAGGAGGCAGAGGCGATGGCTCAAGGAACGCGGAGCCTGCCACCCCTGTGGGAGACCTAGATTGAGTACCTAGCTCCTGGCTTCAGCCTGACCCAACATTTAGGGAGTGCCAGCAGATGAAGATCTCTGTCAATGTCTATCTTTCATTCAAGTGAATAGATAGATAACTTCCTAAAAGAAACCTCCCCTGGCCTCCTATCTAAATTAGAACCTCTTCTATCACAGTAGCCTGTATTTTTCCTTCAGAGACTTTTCTATGATTTTGCAATAACAAATATATTCTTATGCTTGTCTGATTAATGACTGCTTCCCTCTGAAGACAAGACTGAATCTTAATCACCATTATATCCCCAGGGATAGCACAGTGTCTGACACAAAGAGCTCAACTGGCCAACTGAATGGTTGGCTGACCTACCTGACCACACACTGCAGAAGCAAGCTGAACACTGACTCTGTTACTACTTTATATCTAGCAACAAACTCACAGTCTATCACAAAAGAGAACATTCAACAGTTTTGTTTTGTTTTTTTTTTTTTTAAGATTTATTTCTTTGAAAGTCAGAGTTACAGAGAGAGAGAAGGAGAGGCAGAGAGAGAGAGAGAGGTCTTCCAGCTGCTGGTTCACCCCCCAGTTGGCCGCAATGGCTGGAGCTGCGCCAATCCGAAGCCAGGAAGTCTGGAGCTTCTTCCAGGTCTCCGGAGGGGTGCAGGGGCCCAAGCACGTGGGCCATCTTCTACTGCTTTTTCAGGCCATAGCAGAGAGATGGATCCAGAAGTGGAGCAGCTGGGACTCAAACCGGCACCCATATGGGATGCCAGCACTGCAGCAAGTGACTTTATCTGCTACACCACAGCACCAGCCCCTGAACAGTTATTGAATTAATGTTGAATGTCTCTACCCCAAAAGAGAATGGGGTAAAGAATCACCATAATCCTATTTGGATCCCATAAACCACTGGAACCTCCATGGCATCTTGTTATATTTAGCCTTCTAGATCTTTCTATATTAAGTGTATTATTGTACAGTACCCAGCTCTTGCAACCAGTTGGCTTCTCCAGCAAATGGCTTCTCAAGGCTCCAAGACTGAGCACAACAGCACCCCATGTCCCTGGTTTGTAGCATTGCTTGACATGGTGATTTTAGTGATAGCCTTTCAATTCCGTAATTTAGGTTTGGTTTTTCTGGATTTTAGGTTTCTTTTATTGCTGTTGTTCCAGTTTCCAGACGCTGAATGTTATCTTTTTGTTCCTAAAACATACCATACACACTACCCTTTTCTAATAACTTCATTACGTGGAGCCCAGTGGATCTGCCTTCACAGTCTGTTGTTTCTCCTGGTTTCCAGTCAAGCTGTCTTAAATCCTTAACTGCCAGGTGATTTCTGAGTGCCAGACATCGTAAACAAATAGATAATTTGAGCTCTGCGTGAGGGATGTTATGTTCTTCAAGAAGAGATTTACATTCATTCTGCCACATTAACCTGATCCAGAGTCCTTGCAGCTGGACTGAAGTATCCACAAAGACCTGCTACCCTAGGGTACAGGCTTCTTTCAGGACCCCTGCTCAGGGCCCCTCCTCCATGAGCTGTGCCACACTCTGATGGTGTCTTCCACCAGAAGTTCTACTGGGCTTTGCAGTCTCTCATTTAACTGCCTCTTCCTGATCAGCAGATTACTTCAGGACAGAACGAACTGCAATGCTGGTCTCACATCTTTACCCTACCCTACCCACCACAGCGTGGACCCAGAAATCTTCAGTTTCTTTTATCTTTCACACAAATTTTGTTTTCAATGTTGTCCATCTTTCTCCTTCAACCCTCTGCAAGTCAAATGACTTCTGTCTCCATTCCTATGCACAGGTAGTATCTTCAGCCTAGATCTGTGCCTGCCTAGCAAACTCCTAATCATCTCTGAAGTGTAGCTGCAGTGTCTCTTTTTAAAATTCTTACCATGCCTATGCTGCTGCACGTGCCTCCTTTGTGCCTCAAATTCATCTTGTACATCCATACTGCACACCTCATCATAGCCTGTATCAGACCATACTGCCATGATTCTTGTGCAGTTCTCTTCCTACAAGACCAGGACTGACACAGGTATCCCCCTGACCACACTCCAGTCTAGTTCCTCTGCTGCAAAATTCAGTGCCCTACTCACACCTGTGTAGCCCAAACCTAGCAAAAGTCCCGTCAATGTGGTATGGCCAGAATCTTCTTCCACCCTCACTATCTGACCATCTTCCTCCTCCTCCACATCCCCTAGATGATGTCTAATCACCTGGCCTGTCTTCAGCAAGATTCCTGTTTGACTCCCCAGACTCTAAACATCTAAACTCCAAAGCAACATGTCAATGGTAACGGATTAATGTTGGTGGCTTAAGGGTGGAGACTTATCGAATACAGTGCTGGAAAGTACGGCTTTGGGAAGAGACTGGATTGGATCAGGTTCCAGGGCAAATTATGACAGTATTATTAAAAAGAGATCATATGAGGGTAGACTAAGTATGGTTCCTGTGTCTCTGCTTCCTGGCCCACCATATGCTTGCCCCTGTGCCATCCTCCAACTTCACGAAATGGCAGATCAACGAGCCCAAACCTGGACTATGAACCTCCAAACCATAAGCTGAAACAAACCTTCTTTTCCCAAGAAGCTCCTCTAAGGTAATTTAGCTGTAGTAAAGAAAAACTAACGCAGTCAACTTCAGCAGAATCTCTCTATTACTCTGATGTTTCCTCTTAGTCATATTCCATCCACTGATACTTGGCTACAAATTCCCATTTTGTGTGTGTGTTGGGAGTTGAGCCCAATCTCACTCCCCTACTGTGAAAGCCCACAGCTGCACTCCTATGCAAGACCACCCTCCTACACCAAATATAGTTTGCCTATTTTAACGAGTAACATGAGTACCTATTTCCTCAACAGCATACAGTAGGTACACAAAATAACCACTGGATGAAAAAGATTAAGCAGATAATGCTTGAGGAAATGGTTAATAAAAATTATCGAGAATGTATTTTTAATGGAAAAATATAAAAAGTTACATTTGACTCAAATCATAAATATAATAAAGGAATCACTATAATAATGTAATAAAGGCAACAGACGTTAAATTATGTAACAAATATACCTCTGAAGTTTTCAAATAGTTCAGAGGCGTTACAAGTAATACTAAAGAGGACTGATTGCTGTAAATTTAACCCAGGCAGAAATAAACTGTTTCGGAGTCTTTTAGAGAAGAGTTAAATCACTTCATTCAAAAAACAGTCCACATGTATTCTACACCAAGAGAAGAAGCAAAAAGGTCTATATAACCATAGAAAACTATTTTTCTAGCCTTTGCACACAAACACATAATGTTTGCCTTTGAACTTCCAGAAAAACCTTCACTTCCATTTCTTAACTATGGTACAACTGCAGCCCCAGGCAGGAAAGCTGCATGTCTGTATTTGGACAATTGCTTCCTCATTACACAGAGAATATAAAGAGCCATAAGGAATCTTGAAAGGGAAAGTGGCTCTACAAAACAGAAAACAGATAAGGGCCCTTTACAGTAAGTTTGATGATGGGAATGTTTTAATTTCTTAAGATTATCTAAATAGATTGATTATGACTTTATGAATCTGAAAAACCTACTTTTAAATACAAACAAATCATAATTCAAATTTTTAAATCAAACATACACAGTGAAAAGTAATAGAAATATCCCATTAACCTGTTTTCAAAACCAGAGACCTGGCTAATAAACAGGCCAAGTTACTACTCTCTGGCTTTCCAAATAACAGTGGATTAAAGATGCAACCTGGTTAAGACGCAGTTATTACCCTGAAACTTGGAGAACTCAGGAAGCAGCACTGAAATTAGTCATCTTTTAATCATTACGAAGCTAGAAAATGAAGACTCGGTGTGGCCTTACAACTTTAGACGCCACACTGACTCCAACGTGCACATTTACAGAAGACAGCAGAGTCAAGCAAACACTGCAGGAACAACCACCAACAGCAAGGAAAGTAGACTTCTACCAGGAAACTGCTTTTCACAATCCCTTGCCCTCTTGTCTCCCAAAGGTAATCACTACCCTGATTTTTCTACTAATTATCTGCTTGCTTTTCTTTATAGAGTCTGTAACCTGTGGCAGCTTTTGTTTAAATAAAGGTTTTATGGGGCCGGCATTGTGGCGTGGGTTAAGCCTCCACCTATAATGTTGGCATCCTACACGGGCACCAGTTCAAGTCCCAGCTGCTGCACTTCCAATCCAGCTTCCTGCTAATGGCCTGGGAAAGCAGCAGAAGATGGCTCAAGTGCTTGGGCCCCTGCACCCATGTAGGAGACCCAGAAGAAGCTCCCGGCTTCAGCCTGGCCCAGCCCTGTCCATTGCATCCATTTGGGGAGGGAACCAGCGGATGAAAGAACTCTTTCTCTCATTCTCTCTCCCTAACTGCCTTTCAAATAAATAAATAAACTTTTTTTAAAAAAGCTAGCGGCTGGCGCCATGGCACAGTAGGTTAATCCTCTGCCTGCAGCACCTGCATCCTATACGGGCACTGGTTCTAGTCCCGGCTGCTCCACTTCCAATCCAGCCCTCTGCTGTAGCCTGGGAAAGCGGTGGAAGATGGTCCAAGTCCTTGGGCCCCTGCACCCACGTGGAAGACCGGGAGGAAGCACCTGGCTCCTGGCTTCAGATCAGTGCAGCTCCAGCCATTGAAGCCGTTTAGGGAGTGAACCAACGGAAGGAAGACCTTTCTGTCTCTTCCTCTCACTGTCTGTAATTCTGCCTCTCAAATAAAATAAATAAAAATCTTAAAATAAAAAAAGCTAAATCTCGTATTCCTTTTTAAAAAATGAATAAATGAAAGCATTACTAACACATAATTCATATATTATGAAGTCTATTCCCCTAAGGAGTATTTTTAGTATATTCACAGAATACCTATTCAACTATCTTGTTCATTTTTCTACTTAGTGGTCTGTCTTCTTACTTTTAGGAATTATCAGAATTTCTGAGTATGGGATTACTTTAGCCAACCTAACCCTATGACTTCATTTTTCATTCAGTTAATGGCATGCTTTAACAAAGGGAAGTTCTTTCCATGTAATCCAAATCATCAGTCCTTCTCTTTATAGTTATTACTTTTTGTGATTTATTTAATATTTATTTACTCTACAAATCAACACTGGTCAAATGAACCAATGTTTTGTCATATACTGTAGGTGATGTACCTGTTAACTCACTGAATCCTTCAAACCATCCTCAAGGTGGACGGAGTGCTACAGGAGAACTGGGCAGAAGAGGCCGCCAGATGCAGCAAACCTGCTCTCACCACCCAGTGTCATACACCGAGCTTTGTTTGCTGGCAGAAGATGGCAACTCCTCCAACAGCACTCTTCGCCCTTAGCCACATACAGAGAACATGCACATGTAACAATGACCCACATGCACAAGCGACATACGTAAAACAGTCACATGCATATGTATAACATACGCACACATGTGCAAGACAAATATGTAACATTTATCCACATATATACGTTTCTAACCCATATTAAAGAAATTAATCTAAAAATTAAATTGTATTTCACAAACCTATTTCCAGTGCAACCTCATGAAAAAGTGAAAAGACATAGGCTAAACTATTAAGATTGGCATTAGCTCACAGAAAAATCACAAGCAGATAATTCAGTAGTACTGATGAGTAATGCAGGAAAATCAAACAGTAAGAAAACTGTAAATTAAAGGGTGGGCTAGGAAGAAAATGACTGTTCTAGAAAGTTACAAAGCAAAGTGAGATTAACTGTCATGACATATTTTTGAAGTATTTTTTAAACCCTGCTAAATTTGTTGTCATTGTGAGAATATATCAATGTCAGAAAGAAGCACAGTAACAACAGTTTGGAAAGGTACGATGGGGATGGTTACACAATGAGGAAAAGTTGTGGGACCAATTAATAACCAGTCCCCACTCTGAGAACTCCATGAGGTTGGAGCTAACATAATTCCTCTGTCACTTCTCAAGTTCTTTCCCTGGCAAAGCCAACAACAGGAAGTTTTCTAACAACTGGCATTTCTCAGAAACTGATGCAAAATACAGTCTTCCTACCCTAGATGAATGCTTTGTCAGGAAGTCTCACCATCACAGTGCTGTGGGACTGAGTGGGGAAGGAAACGGACATCTAAGGACCTCGGGCAAGGAACGAGCATAGGAGCTAACGGAGGAAACGGACTTTGGGGAAAGAAGGAAACACAATACCACACGTGACAAACATGCTTCACTACATCAGGCTGAAATATCCAGGTAGGGAGAGAAGTGCAAAAAGGCCTGCTGGGGAACGAGACGGGTAGGAGCGAGACGGGTAGGAACGAGACGGATAGGAATGAGACGGGTAGGAGCGAGACGGGTAGGAGCGAGACGGATAGGAATGAGACGGATAGGAATGAGACGGGTAGGAGCGAGACGGGTAGGAACGAGACGGGTAGGAACGAGACGGATAGGAACGAGACGGGTAGGAGCGAGACGGGTAGGAACGAGACGGGTAGGAACGAGACGGGTAGGAGCGAGACGGGTAGGAACGAGACGGGTAGGAGCGAGACGGGTAGGAGCGAGACGGGTAGGAGCGAGACGGGTAGGAGCGAGACGGGTAGGAACGAGATGGATAACCTCTGCCCTAACAGATGCCAAGCTGTGAGTGCCATGTCTTGCTTCAGAGCATCATTCCAACTCAGCAGCATCCATGGATTCAGGCAATGTGCATTCTAATAATGAAACTGCACATTCAATAACACCACCTATTACAAATGTTCCCCTCCAGATTTCCTTTTCCTTATTTTTAACCACAATTTGATTAATTACAATGAAGACTTCTTCCAAAAGCAGACAACAGCAGCGTTAAGGCAGTGGTTCTCACCCCGGCTGTACTTTAGAATCACCTACAAAGCTTTTAGGGAAGGGAAAAAGAAGAAGAAGAATTTCATGGCCACTGTTTTAATTTCCCAGGCCTGGCCCTAACCAGAGACTCCATCAGAACTGGTATGAGGGAGGCCCAGGCCCTGACATGTTTAAGCTGTGTGCGCACTTCTACGATGCAGCCAGGGTGCAGACCCACCAGTAACCGAGGACTGGCTTCCCAGCAAGGGCAGTTTTACCATCTAGCACAACATCACAGCACGCATACCAGGACCCCTTTAGGTTCCCCTTTAAGGCCAGCACCTCCACCACCAGAGAGCCACGGGTCAGAAAGGTTTGGTGTAGAGTCTAGATTTTGTGAGGACTAGAGCTGCACTACAGTCCTAACATTCTAACATGGCTCCCTAACTCCAGGACTCCCAGGCTGTGACAACCGTGGCAGCTGTCAGCAGGGGCAAGCAGAGCTGGGCTCCGCTCCCTGGCTTAAACCACAGCATCTCCACTTTTGTCTACTTGGTAGGTTCTGATTCCTCATAAAATTATGTTTGAAAAACTGGTCCAACTGCTGCTTTAAAAATTTGTTTTAAGCAGCTGGCCTTGTGGCACAGCAGGTAAAGCTGCCACCTGCCACACTGGCATCCCATATGAGTACCAGTTTGAGTCTCAGCTGCTCCAATTCCAATCCAGCTTCCTGCCAATGCACCCGAGAAAGCACAAGATGGTGCAAGTGCACAGGTTCCTGCACCCACATGGGAGACCTGGATGGAGTTCCAGGCTCCTGGCTTCTGTCTGGCCAATCTCTCTCTCTCTTTCTCTCTGCCTTTCAAATAAATAATAAGTCTTTAGAAAAAATTTGTTGGGGGGGGGGGAGCAGCACTATGGTGCAGTGGGTAAAAACGCTGCCTGTAACACCAGCATCCCATATGGGCACTGGTCCATGCCCCAGCTGCTCCACTTCTGATCCAGCTCCTTGACAATGGCCTAGAAAAAAAGCAAATGGCCCAAATATTTGGGCTCCTGCAACCCATATGGGAGACCTGGATGAAGATCCTGGCTCCTGGCTTCAGCCTGGCATAGCCCTGACGGTTGACAACCTAGGGAGTAAAACCAGCAGATGGAAGATCGCTCTGTCTTTCCCTCTCTCTAACTCTTTCAAAATAAGTAAATCTTTATTAAAAAAAAAAAAATGTGCTTTTAGCAGTCAGCATGGTGGTACAGCAGGTTAAGCTGCCATCTGCCATTCCGCATCCCATACAAGCACAAGTTCAAGTCCCAGATGCTCGACTTCCAATCCAACTCCCTATTAACATGCCTGGAAAGCAGTGGAAGGGCCCAAGTACCTGGGTCCCTGTTACCCACATGGGAGACCCAAATGGAGTCCTAGACCACTGACTTCACATGACCCAGCCCCAGCTACTGTGGCCACTTGAGAAATGATCCAGGGATGGAAAGAAACTAAGGCCTTCAGCCCAACAGTCCACTCATGAGGCCACCATCCACGTGAGGCAGTAAGAGGCCCTTTCCCAGTAACGTCTTCAGATGAGAACCCAGCTCTGGCCTACACCTTCACTACAGCCTCCAAGCCACGCCACACCTGCACCCCACGCTCACAGAGCAGCGAGATACAGTAGAGAGAGGTGGAAGAGGTCCAGCACTAGAGGAGGCTCCCATAATGACACAGGAGACCACCGTGAGAGGTGGTAACCGTGGGCAACGGAAGGACCTAGAAGTAAATGGGGCAGACAGAGCAGGGGTCCATGAACTTGGGTAAGAAAAGGACGGCATCCTCATATCCACTTTCAACTACAATACAGGATTTTATTTAACTGAAAATATAGGCAATAAACTTCTGACTACCTCTGACTTTTAAATCACATTTTGTTTAGTGTTTATCACTATGTGTTTATGGGAGTTAGCAATCCACCGCTGCATATATGTGTGTGTTATCAGATCACAAATCCGTTTTATTAATATCTTGATAACTGCATTTCAATAGTTGGTTTAAGATATGATTCTGAGAAGGACTGGACTGCAAAAGGGTCCATGCATCAAGAAACCCTGAGCCAGAGGGGGCAGAGAAAGGCCCAAGGAGACCTGGTGCCAGGCCTTCTGTGCCACACTGGGGCCCCCATGGCATCTAAAGTCAACATCTGAAGAAAAGTGGGAAATGTATGTGGTACTTCCAGCCATGTCAGGAGATGAAATTATTTAGAGGGTCATGTGGTAGTGGGGTAGACATACCCAAGGGACCTCACCCTGGAAAGGACAGATTAAGAAGGAGGACCGGCCGGCGCCACGGCTCACTAGGCTAATCCTCCACCTGCAGTGTCGGCACCCCGGGTTCTAGTCCCGGTTGGGGTGCCGGATTCTGTCCCTGTTGCTCCTCTTCCAGTCCAGCTCTCTGCTGTGGCCCAGGAGGGCAGTGGAGGATGGCCCAAGTGCTTGGGCCCTGCACCCGCATGGGAGACCACAAGGAAGCACCTGGCTCCTGGCTTTGGATCGGTGCAGCACGCTGGCCATAGCGGCCATTTGGGGGGTGAACCAATGGAAGGAAGACCTTTCCCTCTGTGTCGCTCTCTAACTCTGCCTGTCAAAAAAAAAAAAAAAAGGAGGAGGAAGAGGACCAAGGGGACTGGGAGGTTGTAGCCCCAGGGTGGGTGAAGGAACCCAGAAGAGGACATTATTCTGAGGGAGGAAGAGGCAACTCTGCTGAATGCACTCTGGGGGAAGTGTTCACGCTGTTTCTAATGCAGCTATAGATGAGAGGTACGATGGGCAGCGAGGGATAACTGGTCTAACCGGAGGACTTCAGCAATGATCTGAATCATGCGGTAGAGACGGAGGGGTCACTGATGTAGGAGAAAACGAGCTGACTGCTGGCCTCAAGGCCTGGAGAGGAGAGCAGGTTGGGATCCAGAGCTCAAGGAAGCCGACTAGCCTTCGACAAGGGGAGGACCTGCAGCTCTCACTGTCTTCTACTTCCTAAATGTCAAGCAGGCCCTTCAGCCCCAAGCAGATGTGGTAGAGGCTGGTGAAGCCTGAAGGAGGCAGTGGAGAGGCAGACAGGTTTAGTTGCTGGTGGTACCTGTCCACTTGAAGCAGATGACTAAGATTTCTCCAAGACAGTAGTCTGCTCTGCTGCCCGGTTTTTCTGCACTGACAACTGCCTGGGTACAGTCATAAAGGGTCAGGAGATGAGGTCCCTCTGCAACTGGGACCGGGCCAGTGACTGTGACAGGAGAGGAGGGAGCAGGAAAGTCAAGGACACATGTAAGAGAGTGGTTATAACTCTGAAATTTAAACCAGGTACAAACAGAAATAATGAAAAGAGGGACTCCTGCAGATTGAGGTTCAGAGTTCTCTAAGGAAGCAGATGAGCAATCATTAAGCAGTTAGCTAGTATAAGTGAGGAGAGAGGAGGAGCCATGCCAACGAGTCAGTGCAGGTCAACTTCAGCAGGAATACAACGTGTCAACAGGGGTCCAACAGCAAGCTCCTAAGACTGTCCAAGATCCCCAGAGAAAGAGCAGGCCACATAAGGTCAAGGCCTCGTCTAGTGGGAGACGGCAGCCCTGGATGATCTATTACTACCTGTGAGACAGGTCCCACTAGAACACAAGTCCCATAGGAAAGAGATCCTTGTTTGCTTTGCCACTGTGCTCCCCAGAGTCTAGTGTTCAACAATGAGTGAATAAATGATATTAAACTGTAACGAAGGTGAGAAACTGAGGCACGACTACAATGTTAACAAGGAGCAGGGAGAAGAGCAGAAATGCAGTGAAGTAGTCCCAGGTCAAAACAGGAAAGGAAAAGACCAGAGCTCTGCATGGCACAAGTGAGCTCACTTGCATTCTCCACATCCTCACCTCTGTGGCCTCTGTGCCAACACTTCTGGAACTGCTTGTCGAGGTGGTTCAGAGCCACCACAGACCCAATCCCATCCTCACTTTACCCAACTTCCCAGTAACCTTTGGCTACACCATCTGTGACAGGAACAACAGTGCCCTCCCCCCAAAGATATTCAAATCCCAATCTCCAGAACCTGCAATTGTATCAGGTTGCACAGCAAAGAGAAGTAAGAGTTAGCTTCTTAAACAGCTGACCTTAAAATAAGGAGATTTTCCTGGATTACCCAGTCAGACAAAATGTAATCAAAAAGGTCCTTAACTAGCAGTAGACGAGGGAGGCAGGAGCAGTGAGTCAGAGGAGGAGAGGCAGTGATGGAAGAGGGTCAGAGAGGACAGCGCTGGCTCTCAAGAGGACAGCGCCATGTGCCCCAGGATGCACAAAGCCTGTGTAAAGAAGGCAGGTCGGGGCCGGCGCCACGGCTCACTAGGCTAATCCTCCGCCTTGCAGCGCCGGCACACCGGGTTCTAGTCCCGGTCGGGGCGCCGGATTCTGTCCCGGTTGCCCCTCTTCCAGGCCAGCTCTCTGCTGTGGCCCGGGAAGGCAGTGGAGGATGGCCCAAGTGCTTGGGCCCTGCACCCCATGGGAGACCAGGAGAAGCACCTGGCTCCTGCCATTGGATCAGCGCGGTGCACCAGCCGCAGCGCGCCGGCCGCGGCAGCCATTGCAGGGTGAACCAATGGCAAAGGAAGACCTTTCTCTCTGTCTCTCTCTCACTGTCCACTCTGCCTGTCAAAAAAAAAAAAAAGAAGAAGAAGAAGGCAGGTCGGGCAGGGAAGCAGATTCTCCTCCAGAGCCTCCACAAAGGCAGGCAGCGTTGCCCGAAGTTTGATCTTTGCCAAGTGAGGCGTCTGACCCACATAATCTCAGACAATAAACTTGTGCAGTTTAAAGGCACTAAGCTGTGATCACTTGTTACAGCAGCAAACAGAGAGAACATTCTCCCAGCTTCCACTTCACACTGCTGTCCCTGCAGCCTCCGGCGCTGGCTCCTCTTGCTCTGTGCAGGGAGTGGCCTCCCCTCCTCCATCTTCAGCACCTAGTCTGTGGCCCTACATGCATACACACTGACAGCTCTCTAACTACTGTCTCCAGACAGGACCCCTCTGCAGACTTCTGGACTGTCGCCTACTGGACACCACTGCTTCCACGTCTAGCAGACAACACCCTCACTCCCTCCTCTCACCCTCTCTTTCCCCAATCTTCCCTGTCTCAATGACCCGCACAAGCATCACACAGGCACTGAGGCAACAAACAAAGCATCATTCTTCACCTCCACTTTCCTTCCCTTATGTCCAACCAAGAACCCTGATAGAGCACCGACTAAATACACCTGAGGAGGAGGCTAAACAGTGTTTGTTGACAAAGTCTTCCTTGATTCATTCAATGATTGATCCCTGAGCCCCCACTACACAACATGTGTTATTCTAAACTCCTTGGAGCCATCAGGAAACAAAAACAACGATCTTTGCCCACCTAGAACTTACAGTCCAACAGTCCAATGCTCAGTAAAAAGACATAATTATATGGTAGATTAGATGATGACAAATGCTAATTCCAATATACTTATGTCTCACTATCTTCATTTATAAGATAAAAAACATATAATCACCATGCAGCAGGGTATCTAAATTGCTTGAGGAATGAATGTTTAAAACTTACTGGAAAAGTGTTTAAATATTAAAAAATTGATAAATAATAATTAAAGCATTTAATGAAAATGATTCTTAAAACAGTGTTAAGATGTCTAAATTTTGTTCAACAGTACAAAAATAAAATTTTAACATACACATTAAAAATTGTCTTCTGACACCAGGAAAGTGGGGTCTGTCACTACAACAGCTTAAAGATGTGTCAGGATGGGGCCCGCGCTGCAGCACAGTAAGCTAAGCTTCCGCCTGCGGCACCGGCATCCCATATGGGCACCAGTTCGTGTCCCAGCTGCTCCACTTCTAAACCAGCTCTCTGCTAATGGCCTGGGAAGCAGTGGAAAATGGCCCAAGTGCTTTGGCCCCTGCACCAGTGTGGGAGACATGGAAGAAGCTCCTGGCTCCTGGCTGCAGATTGGCACAGCTCCAGCCACTGCAGCCTACTGGGAGGTGAACCAGCGGATGGGAGACCTCTCTCTGCCTCTCCTTCTCTCTGTGTGTACCTCTTTCAATAAATAAATCTTAAAAAAAAAAAAAAAAAAAGAGAGAGAGAGAGAGAGATTCATCTTAGGATTCCTCTGTTTTCAGCTCCTTGGGTCAAATGGAAAAGGCAAAGAAAAGGGTAGCGGGACTATCCTTCCTGCCAGCTCTTTAAAAAACACTGAAGAAATGAGAATGGGGACACAGGCATTTGGCCTAGCAATGAAGACACTGATTAAGATGGCCAAGTCCCACACTGCAGTGTACGAGGTTCCTTGCCTGGCACAGCCCCTGGGCCGGTGATGGCACAAATGACTGGATTCCTGTCACCCACATGGACTGAGTTACCAGCTCCTAGCCTTGGCCCAGCCCAGCCCCAACCACTGCAGACATTTGGGAGTGAACAATGGAGAAGCATTCTCATTCTGTGTGTGTGTTTGTGTGTGTGTGTGTGAAGTAAATTTTTTTAAAATATTCTTCTATGGAGCTGGCGCTGTGGCACAATGGGTTAATCCTCCTCCTGTGGCACCAGCATCCCATATGGGCACCAGTTCTAGTCCCGGCTGCTCCACTTCTGATTCAGCTCTCTGCTATGGCCTGGGAAAGCAGTAGAAGATGGCCCAAGCACTTGGGCCCCTGCACCCCATGGGAGACCTGGAAGAAGCTCCTGGCTTCGGATTGGCTCAGCTCCAGCTGCTGCGGCCAGTTGGGAGAGTGAACCAGTGGATGGAAGACCTTTCTCTCTGCCTCTCCCTTTGTCTATAAATCCATCTCTCAAATAAATAAATAAAATCTTTAAAAAAATTCCTCCACACACTCCCACTGCTGCCAAAATATACTGAAAAATGAGCTTCCTATAGACCAAGACATTGACACACACTTAAAACACCAAAAAAGAAAAAGATTTTTCATTCTACTACTTTTAAGTACTTATTAGCTAAACACATGAAAAATAAACTCTACAAAGCTCAACAGTATCTCATAAAACCAAAGTAGACCAAAATATACCCAAGTGGAATGGAGATACAAAGCTGAAGCTAAAGTCCAGCGAGGTTAACTAGAATACACTTAGATTCCTCACAGGGGCACCTGCTAGCAAGGCACATCCTCGGGCCACCCACCCAAGACTCACTGGAGCAGAAACTGAAATGGGCCCAAGCCATCTGGGCAGGAGTCTGTCTGCAGCTCAAACCTGAAGCCCAGTGAGTTCAGGAACACCAACCTCTCCAAGTAGTCTTCCCTTTCCCATTTTAGTCTACCTCCTACTGTGGCTCAGCTCCCTGAGGGGAGTCACCACCACCCAGAGTTTCCCACCATTACTGAAAACAAGGGGCATTCTATCCTCGCCGCAACCCATCAGTACATCACAGGCACAGCACACAGAACTGCAACTGAAAACTACTCAAGCACACTCCATTCAGCTTAAAAAACCAAGGACTCAAAATGGATCATTTCTGCACCTTAACATTTTGTAAATGCAATTGCATGAAGTTTAAGCACAGTTAATGACCTACACACAAGGACAATCTGTCCAAACTACAACTCCTGTACCAGACAGGCACAGAAACCTGGAGGAGATATCAAACAGCTTCAAGTGCCCTGCAAAGACACTGCTGACCTCACCCAGTCCAGAAGGCTGAGGGATGATGAAAACTGTTCAGAATTTAGGCAGTGGTGAGGCTGCACAACTCTGACTATAATAAAAAAAATCAATGAATTATATACTTTAAAAATGAAATACATAGGAGCTAGCGCTATGGCGTAGAGGGTTAAGCCCTCGCCTGCAGTGCTGGCATCCCACAAAGGAGCTGGTTCGAGTCACAACTGCTCCCTGCTAACATACCTGGGAAAGCAGCAGAAGATGGCCCAAGTACTTGGGCCTTTGCACCAAAGTGGGAGACCCCAAAGAAACTCCTGGCTCCTGGCTTCAGCCGGCCTAACCCAGTCATTGTGACCATTTGGGGAGTGAGCCAGCAGATGGAAGATCTCTCTCCTCTCTCTGTATCTCTGCTTTTCAAATAAATAAATAAATCTTTAAAAATAAATAAATAAAAGAATGATTAACAGTAAAATAAATTTTTTTTAATTAAATAAACTTCCAAGCTGAACCCAATCCTCCTAGGAAGGTTTCAAACTACCCCCGCACAACTCCAAAAGCAACAACAATCTTTAAAAACATAATCTGCGGCTCACTAGGCTAATCCTCCGCCTAGCGGCGCCGGCACACCGGGTTCTAGTCCCGGTCAGGGTGCTGGATTCTGTCCTGGTTGCCCCTCTTCCAGGCCAGCTCTCTGCTGTGGCCCGGGAGTGCAGTGGAGGATGGCCCAAGTGCTTGGGCCCTGCACCCCATGGGAGACCAGAAGAAGCACCTGGCTCCTGCCATCGGATCAGCACGGTGCGCCGGCTGCAGCGAGCTAGCCGCGGCGGCCATTGGAGGGTGAATCAACGGAAAAGGAAGACCTTTCTCTCTGTCTCTCTCTCTCACTGTCCACTCTGCCTGTCCAAAAAAATAAATAAAAATAAAAATTAAAAAAACCATAATCTTCAAAGATCACTAAGCACCACTAACCTGAGAGGCAGAGCAGGTAGGTTTCTTACCCAACATTTAAACGGCAAGACTAGAACCTGTTTCCAATGCAAGCTCTGTATTCTTCCCTGGATAGCAGTGGTCCTCACTTTAGGTTCTGTGGAATTACTATCATGAGTCCACGGGTTTTTAAGAAATTTTTAATTTCACATCTTCATTTAAAACATAATCTGAAAAAGTAATGCCTGTAAAAAATATATCTCAGCACACAAATTCACTGCTCAAGTTTGAAATCTGTGATTACATCTGCCTTAGTACCCAGTAGTGTCATTTAAATTGCTCTCGGGCTAATGAGAAAGATGTGAACTTAAGACTAAGTGATTTTTTTGTGCGAAGGACATAGAAATGCTTGCTGTGCAAAAAATAGTTTCTCAATGGGGAAAGGGATAGAACTGCAGGGCACAAGATAGTATCCCATGCCAAATTCAAAAGAACCTGCCTGAGAACACTGAGTGCAATATTCGTGTTGCAAGAGACAATTTAGTGTTGGCAAAACACTACCTACTGCATTGAACAAATGCTGCTAATATAAATTTTATCAGCTTTATAGTTTCTTTACCTGTTTTATACACACACACATGCATCAGGAGCTAGAGAAGCCTGAGAAAAACAAAGCACCTGCAGACCTTGGAAGCAGCCAAGGATTTAACACTAAAAAGTCCTGCCCAGACCCCCCTAAGGGTACACGGGCCTCAGCCTTCCCCCCAGGCAAAGCTCCCCAGGGGAATCCAGGCTCCTCAGCACCAAATGGTTACCTACCTGCTACCTTTCAGCAAGAAACCTTCACAGCCTTCTCCCAGGAAGGCTCTCTAAGGGAAGCTTCCCTGCCTGGCACCAGGTGGGCTGCCCACTCTGACAGTGCTGAGCAGGGAAACCTTGGGGGGAATTCCCCCAATTCCCACAGGAGGAGGAGGAGGAACAGGACCAGGACCCTCAATCTTGCCGCCCACACTCCTCTCTGTCTCACATCTGAATTCTTTCTTGCATGAAGACAAGAACCTATCCGACTCATCTCCACTAACATACACATATAAACATACATATATATATCTATATGTTTTGTATTTGCATAAGAACTCCAAGAATTAAGAAACTCATACTGAGATATTTGTGTTTCTCAGATTTCACTCATTCAACAAATATTTCCTAAACTATGACCATGAGCCAGTTATTCTATGTACTACATACTGAATATTTTAACAAAAACAGTTCAGGTCAAAAAATGAGGTAAGCCCACAGTAATGTCATTCCTTAAAAAAATTTTTCTTTAATATGCTATTTAAATTTTACAAACACTGCTCTATTCTCCACAGGTGAGCTCTGCCTTCCTTACTGCTGCTCAGAGCCAAACCTGCCCCCATTTCCTCTCCTCTCCTGGCTTCCCTCACCCACCCTGGGTGACTTTCTGTCCCCGCATCTCAGTGTCTACTTCCGCTACTGCGGAGGCTACCATGCATCCTCTTAAAGTTCAGCTTTCTGCACTGCTGCTCATATTTGTATTCTTTCCAGCTGCAATTTAACCAAAAAAGACCTACTTAGACTCAGAGTACTCTGGGATGGTTCAAACCATTAGCACAGCCAAAAACTAAACATAACAAAGCCCCACCTCTGGACTAACTTCCCAAGTCATCAAAACTGAAATCTCTCACCCATCTTCATTGTTAGAGTATTGGTGCTTTTCAGCTTCCCTCTCAGGTAGGAGGACAGAAGTGTCTTCAATAATCCCCAAACATGTGGGTCTGTATTTCAAAGAGATAACATACAGACGCCAGCGCTGTGGCAGCGGGTTAAGTCACGTGCCTGTGATGCTGAGCATCCCATGTAAGCATCAGTTCAAGTCCCCACTGCTTCCAATTCAGTTCCTGGTCAACATCTGGGAAAGCAGCACGGCCCAAGGGCTTGGGGAGATGGAAGCAGATGGAAGGTCTCCCTCTCCCTCAGTACCTCTGCTTTCAAAAACTAAATCCTTAAGAGAGAGAGAAACAAATACACCAGCAAACCAGTCATTATACAACTGCAGCCCTAGGGGGCAGGTGTTGGGCACAGGGGTTAAAATGTTTTTGAGATGCCCACATCCTTACCAGGGTGCATGGATTCAAGTGCCAGTTCAACTCCCAATTCCAACTCCCAGCTGAGCCCCTCCCACACACACAGAAGACCTGGACTGAAATCCTGGCTACTGGTTTGGCTTGGTGTTGCAATTATTCAGGATGTGAACCAACATATCAGAGATTCCTGTCTCTAAGTTAAAATAAAAATCTGAAAAGAAACCACAGCCCTGAATCTATAACTTAATACAGTCATACAAAGAAAAAAATTAGAAATACAAAAAACAACACACAAGAATGTATGCCTACACAGAAATTTTTAAAAAGACAACCTGGCTTATTGCTTTAAAAAAGTAAATGAAATGTAATAATTCAAAATATATATAGTTGAGGAGAAAAAGTATTCAAGACTTAAAAGGGTAATTCTCTCCTATAAAAAACACACTGTATATAGGAGTTTTTTTCTTCAGGCTCTTAAGCATGGCTTAGAATGTAACCATCTGTATCAATACTGTTCCCTGCACAGACTCTTTTAATTTTTATTTATTTATTTATTTATTTGCAAGACAGAGAGACAAAGAAAGCCCTCATCTGCTAGTTCATTCCCCAAAAGCTGGAAATGGCTGGGCCAGAACTGGGAACAGGTTTCCCACATGGGCGACAGGAATCCAACCAGCTGAGTCAACACCAGTTGCCTGCCAGGGTCTGTATTAACAGGAAGCTGGAGTCAGAGGAGGCAGAGCAGGAATCGAGCCCAGATACACCAGTGTAGGACACAGGCATCTTAACTGATGGGCTCAAGGTCCACACCTACATGAAAATTTTACCACTAAAAGTAAATAATTAAATGAAAATATTCATTGACTAAAAAGTTCTCTGAAGCTACCACTGACTAAAAACATTGATGCAACTTTAAGAATTAGTACAAACTAAAATTCTATTTTGCTTGCTTACTCTAGAAAAATTTTGTATTAGAGGAAAAATCAAAGAAATAACATAAATAGTTCAAAAATAGTAGCACACCACATGGATTTGAACATATTTAGGGAGAACATTTCCATTATAAAAGGTTCATGGTACTGTACTAGTTTGACTTTGGAAGAATGCCATCTGAAATCTAGATCTGGAGACTGGGGACTGCAGTAGCTATATTTTAAGTCAAACAGCTAATTAATGACTAAACAAAAGAAATTTCAGTCTGGACAACATACACAGAGTACTAATATGCATAATTATGAAGTAGTCATTTGTGAATCAGAAGTTGCATTAGCATAATTATCTCTGGCTCTGGGCCTTAAAAATATTAGCTTAAAATGCAGAAACCTTCTAACAGTTCAGCTAATGAAGATGTGAACACCAAACTGATTATGAAATACAAACTAGTTCTTTAACCAATGTGATCTGTAATTAAAATACTCTTTCTCTCCTGCCCTGGATAATAATAGGCCTAAGGTGGGCACTGTGGAGTCGGGGTTAAGCCAGTGCTTCTGACACCCTCATCCCACATCCATGTGGGTTCCAGCTCCAGTTACTCCACTTCTGATCCAGCTCCCAGCTAACGTGCCTGGGAAGCAGATGACGACTCAAGTGCTTCAATCCCTGACGTTCGTAAGGGGGACCCAGACTGAGTTCCTGGCTCCTGGCTTCGGCCTGTCTCAGCCCATGCTGTTGCAGCCACTGGGGACAAATGAAAACAAGCAGTATCTATCTCTATCTATCCCTCCCTCTCCCTCTCCTTCCCCCTCTCTGCCTCCCCCACCCTCCCTGTCACTCTGCCTTTCAAATAAGTAAATAATTATTTAAAAAAAAAAAAAAAATCAAGCTTAACACTCAAGGTACACACATGCATAAAATTTCTACTTTTAATGTATTTCTCTATTATCCTGAGCCATATAATATTCATTATTAAGAATCAAAAGTATTTCCCTAAGAAATTTTAAAAATTTAAAAATTTTCTTAAATCATAAAAGATACATGTTTATGTATAAGGGTCCTTCAAATAGTTCATGGAAATGTGTGCTATGAAACTATTTGTGGATTTCAAAAAAATTTGGTAACAAAATAAACTTATCTTTTAATTACATTTTTCCAGAACTTTTTTGAAGAACCATTCCATAATATTTGAAAATGTATATGAATAAAGAAGCCAAACAAGTCTAGAAAACAAAAGGATTACAAAATACTAAATATTAGCAGCAAAAAATTTGGAAAAGTTTATTTGAAATGGTTCTTTGGGACAGAATAGGAGAGAATATGGGCTCCAAAGTCAGATGGCATGGGCTGGACTCCCCAGTCCCCTACTTCTGCCTCGTTAACTGATGAGTGAGGAAGACTCCTCTAGCCTGCAAAATCATTTAGTCTGGCCCTGCCAAGGCAACCGCAGCCCAGGCTCAAAATCCTGTAAATCTATATACGGCTGATTTTTAAGTTGATAATTTCATAGGTCCACAAATGATGCTACAAATACCCACATGGTCTGTGGCAGAAAAGAGGTTCCCTACCCCTATAATGTGTGATATCTCCAGGGCTCCAGTTTCCTCACCAGTATATGAAGATAATCAAATAACCTAACTCACAAGATTAACTCAAGGACTAAATGTGATTACTCATGTACAGCACTCAATAGTTCCTAGCAGACAATAGATGTTCGATAAATGCTAGCTGCCATAATTACTGCTGTCATCATCATCACCATCATCATCATCCTCAGAACCTGAGGAACAGTGTCTGTGACTGAGAGCCCATAATCACAAATGGATTTGTTTTTAGATATAGCATTTAACTTATTTTGTAACTTCAAGTAACATTCAAGAAGGATAGTAGATTTACATATTCCAATGGGTTAGACAAGGTTAAAAGGAGCTTAACTAGGAACAAAGATCTCTCATCTTCTCCGTGTTCCTACTGGAGAACTTCTAGCTTCAAATATTTGCATATGAACCCACAGTACTAATCCTACATTAACTCTTTTTAAGTTCGAAGTCACATCATGGAATGGATGTGCTGAGCAGGCTCATGTGGTTTAGAGCTATGGGATCTCTGACTACAAGTCTAGACAACAAACAACAGAGTGAAGTTCCTGAGAATTAACAAGCAACATAGAAGAAATTAAGCTCAGCCTCTATCCGTGTCCTATTATTTAACATCTATCTAAACTCTCTCACCTCTACAAGGAAATAGTACCATCTTACAATATTATTATGAGGCTCAGAAATAATTTTATAAAGCGAGTACCCAGTCACCAGCAAAGACCAGGTGCTCAAGAGCAGCCTCTGAGTGGGTGCCCGCTCCCTTGTCCACTCTCAACACTCACACATGCAGAGAGTACAGAGCAGCCTCTGAGTGGGCGCCCGCTCCCTTGTCCGCTCTCAACACTCACACATGCAGGGCGTACAGAGCAGCCTCTGAGTGGGCACCCGCTCCCTTGTCCGCTCTCAACACTCACACATGCAGAGAGTACAGGTGCTGGATCTTCTCAACCACAAACACTGAAACACAGATTTGAGTAGAGAATTTCCTTACAAGTATGGAGGAGCCACATTTAACACAGGAATTCCACTGTACACACCAGAGAACAGTGGTGGAGTGGGTAACATGGGAGACAAAGATGACAGCTGACATTTCACACAGGCAGCTCCAACTGCCAGTCTTGTCAATCATGCAGTGCCAGAGAGAGTGCTGGAAACACAACTCCACTGCACTCTCAACTGCTCTCATTCCCGCCACCTCATCCACTGTGAGCCCCTTGTCCCAGTAAGTGGGATCTAAGAAAATGCAGTCTTTGCACAACACAGCTTCTATATACAAGCCAACTACTTCATGTGGTCCTCAACCAGAACACAGCAATCTATCCCAACTCTAGAAGGAAATTGGCTCCTGGTCATGGCAGCACGACTAAACTTTATGAGCAAGCCAAGGAATTTCACAGGGTTCTGACTGAACAGTATTTTACCTTACAAAGGACCAACAACGTCCCATTAAGAGACAAGCCCATCAAACCCAGTTTCCTTCAGTTCTGATGTCAACAAGAAGGATGACAAGATCAAGAACATGGGAAAGTACCATTCCCAGCAGATGAAAGAGGCAAGTGCTTCCGCGCTGATGGCTTGATTGCAAGCCAGGTTATCATCCCTTAACACACTACTTACAATTCCTACCATAAATCTTCTGCTATCATACTTAATATTCCCCTATTTTTCCTAAAGCCAAAAATAAAGAGACAAGAAAAAAAGTGGAGGTCTTTACACAGAAATATGACTAACTTTTAAATTATTTCTCTCGACTGAAAGCTTTTGTCCAAGTGGCGCTGACAAGCTGCAGAGAGAAGCAGCAACCCCAGAGGGTGGGATGACTTGTCCCTTCATCAGCCACGCTGCCAGAATTCCTGCTGCCCCCCCTTCAGGAACACACACTGGGCAACGGCTGGCACAGGGCAATCCTCTCTTCTCCTCTACACCTGCAATGTTCCGTCTCACCAGAGATGTTTCCTGGCTCTAACCTGGACTGTATCAACCTACCCTCTCCAAGGGTATTATACATGCTGAGGTCCTGCAGAAAACAGAATTACTGCTCACTTCTTTTAATTTCCTCCTCTAGGAAAATCCTTCTCTGAGTACTCTATAATGTATCTAACACAGTAGTAAAGTGGAACGTGTAAATCACTTAGAGGCAAACAAATATGCAGAAGTAGACGACTATGCTCCGAAGGTCCAAAAAAGTCTTGAAGCCACTGATCTAATCTACCAGTTAAACTTCCAGCATTTCCACATCCAGTTTTGTAAGACTTTTAAAGGCAATGATTTTGATTTATTAACCAATTCCCCATTTCAAATATAATTCATAATCATAATTAAAATAAGCTACCAATTTCATATAAAATAGAATACTGAAAAACTACACACCTATTATGTGTTTTGTTACAATTTATAAATAAACTGGAGCTAATGTACTATAATATAGTATCAAATCTACAATTCAGGGAATACTAAGAAACATACTGACTTTCCAAACAATTGATAACCTAATGATGAACAACTGGATGGCTTCCAAATTAACTACTTTGTTGACAGAGTAACAACTATGATCAAGAATAACTTTCAGCAAATTTATTTTGTTTTCATTTTTGAAACAGTTAATAAATAGCTGGTTAAAACAACAGAGCTCTAAGCTAATGTTTGTCTAAGCTAGAGCAGTCTGAGGAGAAAATATAATTTTCGCAAATAATCAAAATTTAAAACTTGTTGTGACAAGTAACAAAGCTTTAAGATTCTAGTATTTAAATCTGTAACCAGTGATAAGTAAAAAGACTTTCACCTTTATAACCTCCCACAATTCAAAACAAAACCTTCTGTGTCAAGTTGATGCAAAATCACCTCAAAAATGAGCCTGAATGGGTGACGTTTTCTTCTGTAGCTTACCAAAACTGGGGAGCCAGTAAGTACCCAGTACTACACTTAACCCAACTTGGAAGTAAACGATGAACTACAAACACAAATGGACTTAACCCAACTTAGCAAAACCAGGAACTCCAAACATTCGAATTAAAGGAATGTAATTCCCAAATGGACATACAAGTATATCCAACCCTCATAACCACACTAAATGAACATTACCCTGAACTGAAATGAACACATACCCAATTCCTAACCACCACACTGACAGTTATTACCCTAAACTGAAATATTCAGATTGCAAAATAAAAATGAGAAGGCAATCCACTCCTAACATCAAAACATCCCCCCAGATTAAAATTTACCAAAAAAAGCAACATTACCCAAAAAGACAAATGTGCATTCTTCCTGTATCGTCAATCTACCTTCCAACTGGATGCCAAATGTACACTCAATAACACAGCCTGCATTCTTAATTAAAACCCCACTCATTAAGGTAAACCAGTTACTCTCCAAGGAAATCTTCATCATAGAGAACTAACCTGTTCCTACTAAGTCTAGCCTTCCCAACTCCACGGAAACTTCACGGCGTCACACACTTCTGCAGAGGTCTGGGGGCTGCGTATCTGTTATACTCATGACAACACAAGAACTAATGTTTAACTGAGAGGCAGGCAGTGTTAACCACCAAACGCAAGACACCAAAAAAAGAAAAACAAACAGTTAAAACTTATGCTACCCTAGTTAAACTCAGTGAGCACATTTTCTGTTTTTCAACACAAGCCAAGCACATTAGAGAAAGATCAAGAAACATGTGGGTTTCTGTCAAATTCAGATTAAATATTCTTCTCATTTACAACTTCCTAGTTCAATATTTTGAATATAAAACTAATATAAAGTACTGCTATGCAAAATAACCTAACATATTTGCCCTTAAAAATGATATCCTTAAAAACAGAAATGTATCTACCTCATTAGTGTTCCAACGGTGCCTCTCTTTTGGTAAACTTGAACATTTCGGCAGACATTCAAGCAGCTTTTTCGGTAAAAAGATTTTTACATGACTACTATTGCTGTTCCCATGATCATCTATAAAGAAGAAAACAGTAAATTCAGAGAAAACAGCACAGGCAAACATCCTATTAAGCACACTGGCAAGGTCAGAGCCAGCAGCTCGGCATGGTCACTGTGAGACCAAGAGCAGCAGAAGGCCCAACTACTCCTTATCAGCAACACCATTTACACAGCTCAGATAGATGGCAGCAGAAACTGGGCAACAGGCTCTACCACAGGAGTGAGGTTTTGCTCCATCACACGCAAGTGAACAGCGACCACCCCAGCAGCTGCCCATAGTCAGAGTATAACTCTTAGAGGTTCTTTCCCCACATTTCCGTGAAGCACATCAAAACTGCAAAATGATTTAGCCTCAAAAAATCCAGAAATCTTTCATTAACCAGTTGAGAAAGTTTTAGGTTTTCTAGGTAAGAATTACAGCAATATGTGACTATTTTATTCATAAGCTAATACTACTTCATCTTTCAGAATACAAATAAGATTTATACTTTAAAAACAAATCGCATATCTTACAAATATAAGGAATTTAAGCCTATAGTTAGTTACCAGGTAATACAGAAGCTGGCCTTTCTAGCTGGAATTTTAAAACATATAATTTTAACTGACCTGATTTACATAAGCATAGCTATGTAATTAATGTATTTTTAAAATGTAATTCTAAATGAGTATAAGAAAAATCAATTCCTTCCAGTCTATACAGTATATCCCACTACCTGATAATCATTCTACATGATGATTTCTATAAGAGATAATTTCCTTTATGTAACATTTACTTATTTACATTAACAAGTATCATTTCTCTTCTATAATACAGTACTTTTGCCTGGCTCAAAATTTCTTGTCAGTTTTGGCAAATTTGGATCAAGGTTTCAAATTACTCCAACTTTTTTTACATGCTAAATGAAATCACCAATATCCCAAGGATCTGATGCATAACTGGCACCCTGGGAGAAATGCATTCAACAGTGAGGCCTGAGCTTACTCCAGGAAGTCCTCCAGGAAGTACTCCAGTAAGACTTGAAAGAACTCTTTCTCTTATTAAAAGGTATAATAAAAATACCAAACTCAAAGTCAAGAGTCCAAGACTTTGGCCCAGTTCTGCTACTTGCTAATTGTGTGACCTTGGGTAAGTTACTTAATACTTTCAGTTTTCCCAAATCATCAGATAATTAGAAAAAAAATCTCATTTTTTCTCAGGCACAAATCTGTAAAATTTACTATCACCCCATAACTTAATATATCATAATTAATAACCTTCCATAGCTATATTCAGGCATCAGTCAACGTAAAAAGTGAAAAATGGACAAGCGCTGTGGCACAGCGGGTTAAAGCCCTGGCCTGCAACACCGGCATCCCATGTGGGCACCAGTTCGCGTCCCAGCTGCTCCACTTCCAACCCAGCTCCCTGCTAATGCACCTGTGAAAGCAGCGGAGGATGGCCCAAGTGCTTGGGCCCCTGTACCCACAGGGAAGACCCAGAGGAAGCCCCTGGCTCCTGGCTTTGGATCAGCTCAGCTCTCGCCATTGCAGCCTTTTGGGGAGTGAACCAGCAGATGGAAGACCTCTTTCTCTGTCTCTACCTCTCTCTGTAACGCTGTCTTTCAAATAAATAAAATAAATATTTTTTTAAAAAGCGAAAAACAATATATCATATTTATATACCTTTCCAATTTATTTGTGGTAACTTCATATAGCATAGTTTACTTTTGGAAGATGTGAAAAAAAAAGAACAAAAAAATATTTTCTAGGATCACAAAACCCTCTCCAAACATTTTTCATTCAATTATCACATTTCTCCTCAAAGAAACGATCTTAAAAGGAAAATACTAGGCATAGAAATAAAGTCTGAAACAATTTATTGCATCTTATAGAAATATTTTATAGGGATGAACTTAACAGAGTTTTAGCACACTGAATCTTTTTTGGTCTATGAACTATATAACCAAATGAATTATAATACCCATCCTATATTTCCATAAGCAGTAGAAAAACTTGAAAAACTTAAAACTGACTGCTATTTTAAGAATCTAAAATTTTAATAGCAGAATAAGATTAAACTTTTTAAAATCTTGCTATGAAACCAAAAGGAGATCTCTCAACTAAGAAAGTTCACAGAAAGTTCTGGATCAATTACATACTCTAAAATCTTGGTCATTTTATGTGCTTACGCATGCTCCATGCACTGCATCCTCCCGAGGGAGGTACCATGGGCCATAAAACTTGAAAGCACAGACACCAAACCACAGAGCCTTTCCCTCCCTCTCTCCTCCCCTACAGTGGTTTCACTCTCATTTTTTAAAATCTCTCATAATTGTGAAAATAGAGGTGAAATTCCAAAATCTATATTCAATTCAGATATTCAACATTTACAGGGCACCTTTTATGAAAATAGCACTATGCTAGGTGCTCAATTAAAAGACTTACTCTGAACTCTTCATGAGCAGTCCTATCTCTGAGACAGCTGTTTGTTTAAAGTTTAATTCTGAATCCAAATGAACAGATTAAACCCCAGTTCCTATGTGATCACATCCTGATGGTAATTTTCTATTCTTTCAGCCTGTTAAGGAACTTAGCTGCCAGGTGGTATACAGTGCACACGGTGTGTGCAGGCGTGTGTGCGGAGGACTGTTCTGAATACAAGTCAACGCTCTAGAAAAAGCTTAGGTCTTCCACTCCAATACCAACTCAGGCAGTGGTAAGTCTGCCCAAAGGCTTTTAAAGAGAAAAAGGAGAACCGCTGTGTAAGCACTGTCGCAATCAAGTTTCTAAATATAGCATTTTATGGAGATGTGCAGCCATGGGTTAAAAAGGACCAGGAAGTATGACAGGCCGATGGGTTCCCCTTAATCAGTTTTTAAACTGTGCCATTTCCAGAATTTTAGCTTCATGCTGAATATAAACTGGATGTTTTTAAGAAACATATAATGGGAAAATTTTCCTACTGTGCATTATAAATATAGCAATTTTAATACTGGGAAAAGAATTATTAGGAACTCAAACTCACAAAATGTTAAAACTCATTTTCAAATTTCAGCTTTTCCAGTTAAAGTGTGATAAAGAGTAATTTCGCGTTTATACTAGAAAAGATCTAATCACATGGCTACACTACATAAAAATGTGCTTTTTTAAACTGCTTTGTAATATTTTTAGAGTATCTACTGATGATGAAATAATTAAACATATATGCCAGCTTTTAAATCTTAGTAACAATATTGTGAGTTAACTCTAAAATTAAGGTACACAGGTTTCAACCACAGCTCAAGATTCAACTCAAATAGTTAAAACTCTGATACTGCAAAATTAGAGTGTAGACCAAATGACAGCAAAATAGTCCATTATCATCATTTAGCAAAATATGCATGTATGACATACAACTTTACAAAATAATATTCTAGCCTATTTCCCAATAAAAAAAATAATTAATGAAGCTCTTGAAACTGACTGATGACGTGCTTGGCTGGCAGCTGGAATTCTAGAGAATGAACCAACCGTCAAATATTTTCCAAATGATAATTTTAAAGTCACAGTATAATTTAGGTAAAGCTTTCTAAACTGTACAAAAATGCTCACTCACTTACTTAACTAAGCAAAACACAGAATTATTGTTTTCACGATTGTTTCTAAAAACTGAGATTCACATAGCTAAATCCTTTATTTAAATCCAAAGAAATGTACTTGATCTTTTCCTTAGAGCAAGCTGTAACTTCTGTAAGGTAAATTATAACTGTATTAACTCTAACCTAGAAATGATACATCCATTTTATTTTGATTCATAATATAAATTAATTTTGGTCCTATGAATAATGACTAACGCTGCTATTCAATGAAGTTGATTATGATTAATCTCAACTCTATACTGAACTGTTCAAAGTTAGCTGGTGTAACAGTATGTCAAACTGCTAAATATTATTGGGCATACATTTGATCAACAACTTAGAATGATAAAAGAAAGCTCTACAATTTTCTGTTTAGCTCTAATTATTATGTGCTTAGATTTAATCAGTAAGATGGGAACTGATTCAAGAAAACATAGGCACAAACTGTTACACTCAAGGCTCGCAGCAGCAGACTCCCGTTACTAACCTGAGACCTTCTGATCACCACTCACCAAAGTAACTATCAGATACCATCATGTGCCAAGCACTGATCTGATTTTATATTGCTTCCCAAAGTCTCCAAAATGAATTAAACTCAGCTGTACTTCTCTAAAAGATTTTTAAAAGACAAAAAGTTCTTAAGCAAAAAAAAAAAAAAAAAAAAAAAAAAAAGGCAAGTTTTGCTATGTAACAACACTTGCCTCTTAGAGTTGTATGAATCACATCTTATCTCTCCTACTTTTTAAGCTGTCCAGATTTACCCTTTTCCTTTCAATCAATCCCCAATCTCTGGTCCAGGTTTAGGTTGACCCTTAATTCAGGTTCAATTAACTTCTTACTATTTATCTGCACTTTTATTTTCAATCTAGAAATATAAGGGTGGAGACAAGTAAGACAGTGGCAAGGAAGCCCTGCAACCACTGCTTCAACGTGGGCTCTGGGACACCCTCTACTGCATTGTTTCATTCAATTACAACTTGAGCTATGTGTGATCAAGTAAATCCAGTTTCCATTATTTATGAGAGGGTAAACATCTGTGGGACTCTACTACACATTAGGCACTCAAAGGATTTCACATTGCACTCATTTAATCCTCACAATAAAACACAAGGGTTTAGTCACCCTCATTTTACAGATCAGGAGCTTGAGGTTCAGATTAATTTGTCCAAAATCCACAACTACCAAGTGCTCAACTGGGATTCAAACATGAGCTGTGGCTCTTCCCATAATGCCACACTACTCCTACGCTAACTCACCTACTGGACAACAGAATTACAGAAACATTCTATTAATTAAAATCTAACATTTGCAGAAAGCTGTGAATTTTCCATGCGATAAATCCATAGTCCTTTTTAATCCTCAAATGAAGTTTGTGAGGAAAGTGTTCTTTCTGCTGCCCTAGGATTAAGTAACTCATCTAAGATCACACAGCAGTTAAGAGGCAGAACCCAGGTCTTCTAAGTGCTGGCCGAAGGCTGTTCCCACTGCACTAGGATGATGGAAGTACTCTCACTGCCAAGCCCACCCCTTCCTGTAAGTCAAAAGCTTTTTCAAATCCTACCTTCTATAGGTGGCACGGTGTTGAGAACACAGTAGGTGCTAGTTCCGCAGAATACACTTTGGGAAACGCTCTAAGGAAACAGAAAATAAAATGTAAAACTAATCTTTGAAAAAGATATATTCTGGCTCTTCTGTGAAATTCCTGCCAAAGATGCAAAACCTGAATCTAATCATGAGGAAACATCAGACAAATCCAAATTGAGGCACATTCCACAAAACAACTGGTCTGCAATCTTCAAGAGTATCAAGGTCACAAAAGTCAAAAAGGATTGAGCACTGTTCTGTATGAATGGAGACTGAAGAGACAACAGTACGTGACCCAAAGTTCATATTGGACATTTTTCTACGAAGGTCACTGCTGGGTCAACTGGAAAAACTGGAATAGGATTTGACAATTAGCTAGTAGAAATGCCTCGATAATTTCCTGATTTTGATTACTGTTTTCATTTTATGATTATGGAGAATGTTCTTTTTCATAGGAAATACATAATAAAGTAGTTAAGAGTGAGGGAACATCACATTGCAACAAATTTACAAATGATTCTGGAGAAATAAAGTTCTTCACACTGTAGGCCTAAGACTGTTTCAAAATTTGAGGGGTGTGTGTATGTGTGTGAGAGTAAAATCTATGCTGGTGAACATGTATTACTCATAAAGTTTTTCATGGAAGTACATGTGTTATAACGGTAAATTTTGCTAAGAACCAATGTCATATTCATTTTACAGTTCAGTCAATGCCAACAACATTATTAATCATTTCATGGCAATAAGTCCAACACACAACTCATTCAAAACAATCTTCCGAGTGCCGACTGGCAATGCGGCAGTTAAGTCAGGGAAAATCAGAATGTAAAGTATCTGCCCTCAGATGCTTCAACTCAGAAAAAACTAAAAGTTTCAGATAAAAACCTGTACAATGTAACTTTAAGAGAAGAAGGAAAATCCCTTTGAATCTTGCCAGCCAACTATTTTCAGTTCTATGAATAACTTTTTTGTTTGGTTTTAGTATTCAATAAAATTTTAGATTTCACATTATAAACCACACATTTATATACTTAGAAAACCAGACAGTTTACAAGTTCAACCACCACCCTCAGAGTTTTATATTTAAAATATAAAGAGCTCAGTTCTACCATCTACTAGCTGTCCTTGGGAAAGCCACTGGGTATTATCTCATCAGAAAGAAGATTCTCATGCCTAACTGGTAGGTGGAGGATCAAATGGGATAATACATATTAAAGCACTTTGAATCCAAAAGTACCAGCAAACATAAAACACTATTGTTACTATGGTTAGGAAGGATAATCTCTGGTGCAGGCATTTGGTACAGCAGTTAAAATGACAACATCCCATACCCAAGTACCTGGGTTCCAGTCCCACCTCCACTTCCGACTTGTTAATGTACGTCCTAGGAGGCAGCAGCGATGGCTGGAGCACTGAGGCTCCCGCCACCCCTGTGGGAGAGTACCTACTGATTGCCTTCGGGCTGGCCTGGCCCTGCCAGTTGTAGGTATTCCAACAGACAAAGACCTCTCCCCCCACCCCCCAACACCACCTTTGCTCTTGCTCTCTGCTTTCAAATAAATTAAAATAAATAATAAGATAATTTTAACAATGTTAAGATTTTCTAAGAACAAACTTAGGATTGCCTGAATTTTTTATACCAAAATGAGTATTGAAATCTGACTAAACCTGACTACCATTAATTTTTTTTTAAGATTTATTTATTTATTTCAGAGTTAGACAGAGAGAGAAGGATAGGCAGAGAGAGAGAGAGAGAGAGGTCTTCCAACTGCTGGATCACTCCCCAATTGGCCGCAACGGCCAGAGCTGCACCCATCCAAAGCCAGGAGCCAGGAGTTTCCTCTGGGTCCTCCCACTTGGGTGCAGGGGCCCAAGAACTCGAGCCACTTCCACTGCTTTCCCAGGCCACAGCAGAGAGCTGGATCAGAAGTGGAGCAGCTGGGAATCAAACCGGCGCCGATATGGGATGTCAGCACTGCAGGCACCAGCTTTACCCACTACGCCAGAGCGCTGGCCCCTACCATTAATTTTTAATTTTACTCTCCCTCATATCCATGATCAAGTACTGCAGAGGTCACATTATTTTCAGGGTCTATATAATAAGTCTTTCCATACAATGTGATCCCTAGCTACCAGGAGAACCATCAGCTCCTTAATCCTTTGCTATTTCTGAAAAAGTCTTGTTCTAGGACTTCTACTGGCACACTCTTTGATCTAATCAACAGTGCCTGTGGTGGCGTCTGTGTAACTTCCAGTCAAGGATTATCTCTGTAAACTATGGACAAACCTCAGAATTCACATAACCTCTGAAAGAGTCGATATTAGTTTCCACCCATGACTCTGGGCCCAGGATTATGATGTCTTATGATAAGCAGGTGACATGACATCGGCAGTATCATCCTCTCACTAACATCTGCAAAGCCACCAGCAACAATCCACTAACCACACAAATGCAACATTCCACCCTAATACAGTTTCTGAGTTGAAACATAAAGCTGTGTGGTGTTAAAAAGAATGCCTTACATTTAAGGTTTAAAATACTATTAGTAAAAAGTATAAGATACCACTTTTCAACCATCGTAACAATGGTCATAGATCAAAAGTTTAAAAAGCACTAAAGAGAACATACTAATGAATGGCTTCACAAATAAGGACTTCCACATCCAACTGCGAAGACTGATGATAATTAGTGGGAAAATATACCAAATAACAAATAGGAAGAATTAAAAGCACCAAAATAACACACATAACACAAACATGGACAAAAACCTTCTCAGCAGCACTGGCATAATAAAGTCTTAATAATCAGTTTAAGAAAGAAACTCAGGAAAGTTGAGAGTGAAACCCGTAAGTCACGGTTAATAACTGAGTTTCCCAGGGCAGGCTTTCTGAACAGTGGTTAAGTCACTGCCTGGGACACCAGCATGCCGTACAGGAGTCCCGGCCTCTGCTTCCAAAGCAGTGCCTGCTCCTGTGCGCCCTGGGAGGCTGGAGAAGACGACCCAAGTACCTGAATCTCTGCCACCCATGTGGAAGATCCAGAATGGGTTCTAGGCTTTTGGTGGGAGATCTAGAATGAGTTCTAGGCTCTTGGCTTCTGCCTGGCCCAGTTCCAGCTGTTACAAACATTGGGGAAATGAACTAGTTGATAGTAGATCTCTCTCTCTCTCTCTCTCTCTCTCTCTCTCTCTGAGATGCTCTTTCAAATAAAGCTTTAAAAAAAGAAAAAAACTTCAAGGTTCTCAAAGCAAGCAAGTAAGCCAAACATAAAACAACTTAATAAGAAATGGCTAACCGTGGGTGCAGGGATTCAGCCTAGCAGTTAAGAAGACCCCAATCAAGATGCCAGTGTCCACACTGAAGAACCTGGGTTACAATCCCAACTCTGGCTTCCCACAGCTGCTTCCCTGCTAATACACACCCTAAGAAGCAGCAGTGGATGACTCAAGTAACCAGGTTCCTCCTGGATTGCATACCCGGCTCTGCACAGCCCCGTCTGTTGTGGCCACTTGGGGAATGAAACAGCAAAGCTCTCTTTTCTGCCTCTTTCTCTGCATCTCAAATTAGTCATTAATGTCTACCGTGAATTAGATGCCCCTGTATGAGACACTGAGTGAACATTCACGGCCCTTGTGTTGTCCCATCCTATCTCTAGACGTCTGTAACACTGAGGGACTACACAAAGTGGAAAGGACGGCACTACGCATGTGCAGGGCTAGAGCCAGCTGCCACCCATTCCACCTGCCACTGCGAGAAGTCTGCGCAAATGACTCAGCACAACAGAGCAGACGGAACCGCCAGGTCGGGTGGATCAGCAGCAGGTCTTCGCGCTCATCTCCCAGGCTGCCTTCTTCTAGACTCAGACTCAGACCTCCGGTCCCTCTGGAAGCTTCCTGCCCTCGGGGTTAGGCAGCCCTGCTGGAGCCTACAAAGCAGTCTGTGTTTCCCTCTCACTTCTAGAAAAATTCCTCTTGACTGTAACCCTTCTGATAGTTCTACAAACACAAAGAGGAGCACCTATCATGCGCTACTGTCAAGGAGCATGAGCACCACAGGGAACAAGACAGAGCAGGGGTCTGCCTTCTGGAGGGATATTCTAGTGCAAGCGGATGAATTCCTTGTTGACTAAGAAAGTACGCCTGTCTGTTAATACATTCTATAATACAAAAATAACACAGCAAGACAATGAAAAGAAACCACAGGGACAGTTAATTAAGGACAGTATAGTACCCAGTGTTTGCTAGAAGCTCCCAAGAGGGGAAATGCTGAGCTCCGTAAGATACATTCCCTGCTTTCAAAATGCAAGCTGTCAGGGCCAGAGCTGTGGCTCAACGGATTAAGCCACCACCTGTAGTGCTGGCAACCAATACAGGCACCAGCTCACGTCCCCGCCGCTCCACTTCTTTTGCAGCTCCTTGCTAACGTGCCTGGGGAAGCAGCAGAAGATGGCCCAAGTGCTTGGTCCCTGGACCCACATGGGAGACCCAGATGAAGCTCCTAGCTCCTGGCGTCGGCCTGGCCCAGCCAAGGCCGTTATGGCCATTTGGGTAATGATCCAGCAGTTGGAAGGTCTCTTTTCTCTCTCTCCCTAACTCTGTCTTTAAAATAAATAAATGTCTTTTAAAAAAAAAAAAAAAGCAAGCTGTCTAGCTGAGGAGATAATACTAAAAAAAGATGTAATGAAAAACTAGCACATGATTTAGGAAAGGTAGATGGCAGCAGTGTGGAAACGCAGTGGCCCGCTGTGCTCCTTCTTTGCAGGCGAGGATACGCTTTGTTCATCCTGTCCTCTCCAGAGACCTAGGTCAGGGTGTTGCAGGCACCTTCACAATCCACGTCTCAGCTCTTGGATGATGGGGAAAATGGCATACACATGAGAAGTAACTGCAGGCTTTGGAACAGAGAAGTCTGATGAAAATGGTATTTACAGTTCTTTGAAATAAGAACTGAGAAGGTTTAAGTCTCCATAGAGTACTTTTAAAGCTAACTGAGGATCCACATAGCATATTAAATCAAAATGGAGAAAGGCCACAGTGAGTGCAATAAACTACTGTACCCATTAAAAGTGGTACATTAAAAATTTTTGTCACTTTATCAAGACTTAAAAAGATTCTAAAAAATTCATTGGTCTTGCATCCAACATTACTTACAGATAATCAAAATTCAAGCAGAGTCTGAAATTCTTAGCGTTTTCCTAACCTCACCAGTTTTCTAGGCACGGCTAGATCAGTTAGGCAGGCTAAGTCTTAGGACAAACTACAAAATGACTCAAATACTGTCAGTATTTACTTCTTGCTGGTATAAAGTCCAGAGCAGGGGTGCCTGATCAGCAGACCACGCACCTCCGAGCAGTGGCTCTGGCACTGACCTCCTCTCACAGGAGGATCGCGAGGCTCCTCTGCACCCCAAGGTCCAGGGCCTGGCTGGAAGTGGCCTCTGCTCTTGCTCCGTTGGCTAGAACTGGAGCAAGGGAAACAAAAGCCCAGGAAGAAGAGGTAGATTTTGTGATCGTCAAGAGGCTCCGCCACAACACCACCTGTAAACTGTTTTATAATTTCAGAAAAGTCACTCTTTTCAAAACTGTCTTTTTCTGCTAACCTACAGCTCCACCTTTGCCTCCTAAGGCCATTCAGCATCTAAAACCAATTTAGTAGTTTTTCTTCTCTAATAAACATTTTTCTAACATACTCAAAATCAGAGTGCATCAAGGGCATCTTTACAGGGTGTACGTTGCAATATCTCTAGGATTTAATACAATGTCTGGCACAAAATAGAAGCTCAAATATTTGTTGAATTTATGAATGAATGACATTCACAAAATTTCATGCAAAGGAGACAGACTGACCCATCTCCTACCTGTGATGTACCAAGGCCTTCTGTGGTTTTGTTTTTTTTAAGCACCTCTCTCCCTCTGCTAATGCAGCCCGCAGTTGCTCCCTATCACCTGGACCCCTTAACAACCACACTAATGTTCTGCTGTCTTTACTGCTCCAGCCACTGACACAAGAACAAATAACCGAACAGGAAGACGTGATGAACATGGGAGTCCTGGTCTAGCAATGTTGTGGATGTTTTCCAAGAAGGGACCATTTCTGCTTATTCATTCAAGAAATCAAGCAATATGACAAAAGCTACTTTAGACCCACTAAGAAATGTGGGGTGGGGGAATGGAGAGGCAGAGTTTTCATCATTACCAACAGAGCCAACACTAACATTTTTGGCTAGAGCATGGGGTCTGGGGAATACTTCATAAAATCAGGTTACTGACTGAAAACTCAACATGGAAAACTAGACCCAAGTTCCTTTATTCTTTTCCTAAACCACAAAAGGTTAACAGAAAAAAAATTATGTGGTATAGTACAAAAATATTTTGAGTTCTCATATTACCTCTTTTCAAGAAGTTTAAAATATACCATAAGTGCTACTATGCTATAATAACCTTCACAACACTCCTATGGGATAGACACAAAATTAAAGTGCACACTCAAGTTAAAAGGAAGTGTGGTAGGGAGCTGACTTCCTACTCCTGGGGCAGGCGAAATAAAAAAGTGAAACAGTAACCTCCAAGGTAACTGGGGCACAAACCATTTTAGGCTCTCAAATTGAGTTCAACACCTAGAATTGAGTTCAAAAGCAAACAAGTAGCTAGAACAGACCACAAAATAGCGAAAGTTCTAAGCTGCTCACACAGGAACTATTACTAGAATATTTCAAGGCTGATTTATGACCTGAGAAATTAGATTAATTGATTTACTATTACCAGAGATTCCTGTAAAACATATTTAAAGTGATTTCAGAATTTTAAAAAGAAAATCATTCTTTCCAGATATGAATCACAATGTCATTAGGATTTTCATAAATTATAGTTTGTCTAGGAAGCCAGTATACTCAGTAGTCTGGAAATACAAGTAAACAGACAGCACTTATTAAACGTTCACATTTGTACAAAAATACACATACCAGTAGGATCTATTCAGGAAAAATGTTATAAAATTATAAATCACATTGTTTATGCAGTATTTATTGTTGCTAGTATAATTTTTTAGCTCCTCAGAGATAGAGCACTATAAAAGAAATCAACAAAATCAAATACAAATGAAGCAATCTATTTGACACTATTAATATGCACAAATAACAAGCATTTTCTTATATAAAATCTTATGTTGCTCTCACCCTGGTAACGTGGTCATGCTTCTCCACAAAGAAATCAACAAAAGTTCACACTAAACAACTAAAAAAAATTTCTTTGAAAGAAGGCAAAGGAACTGTGCATATGGAGGAATAGCAAGGAACCTCTGGTAATCCAGGCTGCGGGGTGGACATCCTGAAGGCAAGAATGGCAGAAGAGAATGCAAATGCACACACCTCAATGTTGATCCTGTCTAAAGAAGATTTTCCCTGCTTCCCAAACATTTTTTGGTTCATGAACCACAGACCACCTATCACCTATCACCACTTGCTCCTGCCCAAAAAACTAAAACCTCATCAAAACTAAAGGAGAGAGTAATACTGTTTCTCCTAACAGAGCAATGAGGCGTATGCCAAGAAAATGGCAGCCACACGCCCCAGAACGGACCTGGGCTGTCTGGGAACCTCACTTAATCTGAACACAGCCAGAGCAGGAAGGAAGCCAAGCACACTCTGAAGGCCAAGAGAGGTTTCTACAAGTCCAAGCACAAAAGCTCACATACAGCATGGCAACAAAAGGCCATACACCCGGCTTGGTTACTATTAGAATACTCAGAGTTCCAACGAATTTAATTATCAGGTTGCCAAAACCAGAGAAGATCAGAAGCAACAATTCAGAAGGGGGAAAAAAGATAGCTAAAAACTGACACACAGAGAAGAGCAAAAGAGTGACAGTGGACAACAAGGACATACATATATATATATATATATATATATTTAAATATATATAGAGAGAGAGACAGACAGACAAGAACTTGAAAGGTACAGCAGTTTGTGATCATTTTCCATAACAGCACTCTACTCAGAAGGTCCTAAAAATATCACAGTATTAAATATGGCCCACTTCAAAAATTTGTGTACAACGTAATGAACTCAAGTTAACAAAGAAATAAGTTAAATTCCAGGTGTTTCGCTTCACACAGGTAACAGTACAGTAACTTTTGGTTGCCTATTGCTTTACATTATGTAAAATAGCTATGTTTGAATTACCTCCTGCATCCTCAACAAAATCATAAGGTGAAGGGCACTGGGAATAATTCCATTTCAGCAAACAGATGGGTTTATCAACAACTGTAAGACAGGATGCTAACCTGTCTACCAGGGAGCAGCACCCACCCCACTTGCCAGGGGACGGAGGGAGAGGGCATGAAGGCTTCCTGAGAGTTCATCTCTCGACTGCATCTTTACCTGAACCTGGAACTTCCTCACTTGCAAAACCTCCCTCTCTCAAAGTTCTCATGCTCCCGTGCATTGCCCAGGGAGTCCACCTGAAGGCCTGACTTACCCCCTTCCAGTCTCATCATGCCTCCCCACACGGTGGACAAACCTCAGGACGTACCACCAGGACTGCCACCTCTGACGCCAACACCTTCATGTACTTCCCTCCCCCGGAATGCGGCTGGGCCAGGGGTTTGCTGCGAGCCGGCTCACCACGGCAGAGGTGACGGCTGTGGCTTCTGGGGATGGGACACAGACTGTGACCTCTGTCTCGCCAGCAGACTCTCCCCACTGGCTCTGGTGACCCAAGCTGCCAGGCTGGAGAGGTTCCTGTGGCAGGAACTGAGAACGACTCCTGGACGACATCCAGCACGGAGGGGCGGCCTCAGCCCAACAGCCCACAAAGCCAGAATCTCCCACGTGACCCTGGGAGCTGACACAGATCCTAGCTCGGCTTCCAGTGCCAGGCCTGTCCTGACCAACACTTCTGTTGCACCTGGGGGGCCCTGAGGCAGAGGCCTGGCCAAACACGGCCCACAAAAACACTGAAACAGTAAATGTATGTTGTTTTCAACTGCTCAGTTTGAGGTTATTTGCTAGGTAACTAATATATCCACGGCCCATCAGGTCCCAGTGACTTCTTTTTTCAGCTTGAACTTGATCTATCATTTCAACCAGAACTCTGTATATCACCCAAATTCTTTTATTCTTTCAATTCACTATCAAATTCACAAAACCAATCCTGTCCCTTAGTCTTCAGGCTACTCAAACTCTCTGGGGCATCAAAACTGAGAACTTCTTTTCAACCCTCTGCAACAAGCATCCCTTCTTGTTCGATTACCTCTCTGGCCATTCATTCTTTTTTACTCATTTACTTGAAAGGCAGAGAGAGAGAGAGAGAGAGAGAGAGAGAGAGAGAGAGAGAGATATCTTCCACCTGCTGGTTCACTCCCCAAATGATCACTGTGCCAGGCTGAAGCCTGGAGCCTGGAGCCTGGAACTCCATCCAGGTCTCCTATACGATTGTAGAGGCCCAAATACTTGGCCATACTCCACTGCTTTCCCAGGTGCACTAGCAGGAAGCTGGATTCAAAGTGAACCAGCTAGGGGACCAGCGCCATGGCCCAGTAGGTTAATCCTCCGCCTGAGGTGCCCACATCCCATATGGGCGCCATTCTCATCCCAGCTGCTCCTCTTCCGATCCAGCTCTCTGCGATGGCCTGGGAAAGCAGAAGATGGCCCAAGCACTTGGGCCCCTGCACCCACATGGAAGACAGGGAAGAAGCTCCTGGCTCCTGGCTTCAGATCAGCGCAGCTCCAGCCATTGCAGCCATTTGGGGAGTGAACCAATGGATGGAAGACCTTTCTCTCCGTTTCTCCTTCTCACTGTCTGTAACTCTACCTCTCAAATAAATTAATAAAATCTTTTTTTTTTTTTTTTTTTTTTTTTTTTTTTTGACAGGCAGAGTGGACAGTGAGAGAGAGACAGAGAGAGAAAGGTCTTCCTTTGCCGTTGGTTCACCCTCCAATGGCCGCCGCTGCAGCCGGCGCACCGCGCTGATCCGATGGCAGGAGCCAGGATCCAGGTGCTTTTCCTGGTCTCCCATGGGGTGCAGGGCCCAAGCACCTGGGCCATCCTCCACTGCACTCCCTGGCCATAGCAGAGAGCTGGCCTGGAAGAGGGGCAACCGGGACAGAATCCGGCGCCCCGACCGGGACTAGAACCCGGTGTGCCGGCGCCGCAAGGTGGAGGATTAGTCTATTGAGCCACGGCGCCGGCCTAAATTAATAAAATCTTAAAAAAAAAAGTGGAGCAGCTGGGACTGGAACTGGCACCCGTATGTGATGCAGTGTTGCAGGCAGAAGCTTTATCTGCTGAGCTCCCCCATCCCCTGTCCTGGAATGCTTGCATCTAAGTGTCACCAGGAGGAGTCAAGAACCAACAGTGGACGACGATCCAAATGCTTGGGTCCTGGTACCCACATGGGAAACCAGGATGCAGTCCCAGGTTCCTGGTTTCAGCCTGGCGAAGCCCCAGCCATTGCAGCCATTTGGGAAGAGAACTAGCAGATGAAGATTCTCTCTCTCTCTGTGTGTGTGTGTGTATGTGTGTGTGTGTGTGTGTGTGTAACTGCCTTTGAAGTAAATAAGTAAATCTTCAAAGAAAGAAAGAAAAAGAAATGCAAGCATTCTCCACAGTTCTCCCCTCAAGTCCTTTCTTCTCCCATGGAAATCTCACAACTGCAGTTTCTACTCCTAGTTCTTTTTAATTCATTCATTCATTCAATCAGAGGTACATGTGGATGCAGCAATGTGGCCATGAGAAGACAAACAAGGCTGCTTCCTCTCACTGGAACTGTGCTGGTCCAGATCCACTTACTGCTGCTCTGCACACTGCCACGTGCCCAAGAAGCCGACCTTTACTGAGTACCTCACCAGGGCTCTCTGCCCTAGGAAGTTACAATGAAGGCAAAAAATAACAAGGTGAAATGAATGACTCCCTAATCTGACTCACAATTCCGGGTCATTCCTTCTAAAGCTGCCCTGAAGAGCAAACACCTTAGAATCCAGTCTTTCCAAAAGATCTTTTCAGTATGGCCTCACCAAACTCCCAGCTGTGGAGGTTCAAAATATGAGTCATTGTCTCAAGGCCCACATTTCAGTAAGTCACAAACCTGTGTGCATGCATGCATACACACACACACAACTCAGCCACACCAAAACTATCCCCAACTCAACTACAGACAAGCTTTTTTACTTTTTTTTTTTTTTTTAAGTCATAGTTACACAGAGAGAAAGAGAGATCTTCCATTTGCTAGTTCATTCCCTAGATGGTCTCAACAAAGCAATAGCCAAGAGCTTCTTCCAAATCTCCCATGTGTGTAACGGGCCATCTTTGCTGCTTTACCTAGGCCATTATCAGGGAGCTGGATGAGAAGTGGAGTAGCCAGGACATAAAACTGTGCTCATATGGGATGTTGACATCGGAGGTGGCAGCTTTACCCTTTAGGCCCCAATACTGGCCCCTGTGGACAACTCTTTTGTTGTTAAGGATTTATTTATTTGAGAAGTAAAGTTACAAAGAAAGGGAAAAATAAAGGGAGAATTGTTCCATCTGCTGCTTCACTCTCCAAAAGGCCACAACGGACAAAGCAGGGCTGATCCAAAGCCAAGAGCTTCTTCCCAGTCTCCCACTTGGGTGAAGGGGCCCAAGCACTTGGGCCATCTTCCACTGCTTTCCCAGGTGCATTAGCAGGGAGCTGGATTGGAAGTGAAGGATCTGGGACTCAAACTGGTATCCATATGGGATGCTGGCGCCATAGGCAGAGTCATAACCTACTATGTCATAGTGCTGGCCCCTGGACAACTCTTAACTGCAACAATTTTCTTCTGGCTACAGGTCTTCTTATTTGCTCATTCACACATTCATTCCTCTAACCAATAAATAAACATTTATTACACCCAGGTACTCATGCCACCAACCTCTAGACATTTGCATCTGATTGAGACAGAAAGAGAAGTTAACAGGCAATGTTGGCCAGCGCTGCGGCTCAATAGGCTAATCCTCCACCTGCGGCGCTGGCACACAGGGTTCTAGTCCTGGTCGGGGTGCTGGATTCTGTCCTGGTTGCCCCTCTTCCACTCCAGCTCTCTGCTGTGGCCCAGGAGTGCAGTGGAGGATGGCCCAGGTCCTTGGGCCCTGTACCCGCATGGGAGACCAGGAGAAACACCTGGCTCCTGGCTTCAGATCAGCGCGGTACGCCAGCCACGGCTGCCATTAGAGGGTGAACCAACGGAAAAGGAAGACCTTTCTCTCTGTCTCTTTCTCTCTCACTGTCCACTCTGCCTGTCCAAAAAAAAAAAAAAAAACACACAGGCAATGCTGATAAAAGCTAACCGTGTGATCACCAGGATAACCACAGCGCTATGGCACACACACAGAAAGGGTATTCAATCCTATACGGAAAAAAAGTCAAGGTCAGGAAGACTTCTGGGACAAGCCTCATTTAAGCTGAAATTCAGAGGACAGGGAAAGTCCACAAAAGCATGTTGACTCTGTGTGCCCGCATCCTAGAGACAGGTGCATCTTCTAAGTCCAGGCAATAGCTGCATCTAAAACCTCAAGAAAGCCTGGGTCTCTGGCACAACCTATAGAGTGGAGAGGAAAGCAAGTGGCTCTTCTTAACACTTTAAAAGAGAATTGGTTGCGTAAAACCTCTACTTAAAAAAAAAAAAAAAACTCAGGCTTAAAAGCCTTTCCCAGAGCAAACAATAACATACAGACTCTTCAGTCTGACTTTCCAAGCCCTAAAACTGGACGCTTCCCTACTTCCAGGGTCATCTATCCCCGTGTACCTAGAATTCCAGCCACTGCCTGGCTTTGTTTCTTTGCTCCTTTTCCACTGTTTGGAATTTCTCCTCCAACAACCATGTTTGCCTTCAGTGACTCCAGATCAAATTCTACCTCCTCTGGGAAGTCTTCCCAGGTCCTCCCAGTGCCTTACTGGACAACGCCACGAATTGCCTTGATTCAGTTACACTCGTATCTGCTTCCCTACACACTTCTGTCCCCTGCAGGACTAGAGTATATATAAACCAAAGCAAATACTAATTTCAAATACTACAGAAATTTTCCAGAAAAATACTCAATTTACCAGTACTGCATTTCTATGCAGTGAAGCACAGATCACAAAAATCATTTTTGAATTATATGAAAACATTCAATCAAAAGCCTAGATATTTTCATGTTTTCTCATATGAGCCTCTCTAAATAAAAACAGCTATACAATCAAGTACACAGGCTTACACAGACGAAGTTCCTTGCTCTGTCAGGGGCAGAGCAGACCAGAGCTGAGCCTGCAGACACTTTCCCAACAGTGACAAGCAGCCAGACACAGCGAGACACCTTCACACATCACACCTCCAGCTAACCTCACTATCTAGAACTTTCTTCCCTAATTCTTCTTCAGTGAACTCCCATTCTCCTCCAGAGTGCCACTGAAGAAGTCTTCCCCAACCTCTCATCAAATCCCCTTAGAATTCAGTGCACTGGACCTTACAGCATGTATCCCAGTTGTAATTCCCATGGCATCTTGATTAATGTCAGCCTCCCTCATTAGCTCAACAAGGATAGGGGCTGACTGGGTCTGTTCTTCCCTGTGCCTGGCAGTGAACAAACTAACTTAAAAAGTGTACCAACTGAGGTTCACGTGGCCCCTGCAGTAATTCAAGAACCAAAAAACAATTCGGAGACTTCCAACGTTAATAATAACAATTATATAAATTTCAACATCACAATCTTATTGCAACACATCCTAAGTCTTTAATCATTAAATATCCACATAAGTAATCTACTAATTCTCTATTAACTAGAATCTATCCTAACAAGAATACCAACTTTTTTTCTAAACATACAAGGCATTAGCAAATTTTCACATCAAAAGAACACATACAGCAAAGAACATATGGTATAAGAAATCAACCTACAGACTATATGGAATAGCTATTTGCTCTCTTATAACCTGAAAAGTCCAATTCCAGTCTAACAGTGAATTGCACTGTTTCACCATGGCAGCCTACAATATTAATAAATTAAACAACACTATGTTTTTAAAGCAAGATGCTTGGACAAGTTACCCAGGAGTTCTTAAGTATACAGCAGATGCATAAAAAGGATTCAAACTCCCTAAACAGACCCACAGATATAAGCTAATTCCAGTGGCCTTTGCACAGAAATTGACAAACCGATCCCAGTATTCATATGGAAATGCAAGGGACCTAGAATAGCCAAAACAATTCTGAAAAAGAAGTACAGAGTTGAAGGACTGACACTTTCCAATATCAAAACTTGTTTACATGGGCCAGAGCTGGAGCATGGCGGGTAAAGCCACCAACGGCAACGCCAGCATCCCTGACGAGTGCCCACCCATGTCCCTGCTGCTCTACTTCTGATCCAGCTCCCTGCTAAAGGCCTGGGAAAGCAGCAGAAGAAAGGCAGCCTGGCTCCACCCTGGCCTTTGCAGCCATCTGGGGACTGAACCAGTGGATGAAGATCTCTCTGTAGCTCTTTCAAAAAAATAAATAATTTTTTCTTTTTTTCTTTGACAGGCAGAGTTAGACAATGAGAGAGAGACAGAGAGAAAGGTCTTCCTTTTTTCCATTGGTTCACCCTCCAATGGCCGCCACAGCTGGCGCGCTGCGCCAATCCGAAGCCAGGAGCCAGGTGATTCCTCCCGGTCTCCCACGCGGGTGCAGGGCCCAAGCACTTGGGCCATCCTCTACTGCACTCCCGGGCCACAGCAGAGAGCTGGCCTGGAAGAGGGGCAACCAGGACAGAATCCGGCGCCCCAACCGGGACTAGAACCCGGGGTGCTGGCGCCACAGGTGGAGGATTAGCCAAGTGAGCCGCGGTGCCAGCCAATAATTTTTTAAAAAAAAATACTTACTACAGGGCTATGATTCCTAAGACAGTGTAGTCCTGAGAAGAAAACAAATAAGAGTACTTCAAAAAGTACAAGAAATTAAAAGTATGAGTTTATTTTAGTGTAAAAAAATTTTTTTCATGATATATAGAAAATGAATATTATGAAAAAACTATGCATGAATTTTTTTAAGATTTATTTTATTTATTTAAAAGGTAAAGTTACAGAGAGAGGTAGAGACAGAGAGAGATCTTCCATCCACTAGTTCACTCTGCAAATGGCCATAATGTCGGGAGCTGAGCCAATCCAAAACCAGGAGCCAGGAGCTTCTTCCAGGTCTCCCATGTGGGTGCAGGGGTCCAAGCACTTGGCTCATCCTCTGCTGCTTTCCCAGGCCATTAAGCAGGTAATTGGATTGGAAGTGGAGCAGCCGGGACTCAAATCAGTACCCATATGAGATGCTGCTGCTGCTGCAGGCAGAGGCTTAACCTATTACATAGCACTGGCCCCATTATGCATGAATTGCAAAACAATGCACCAAAATAAACTCACACTTTTGATTCCATTTTCTACAAATTTTTTGAAACACCTTCATATATGTGTCAATGAAACAGAACTGGGACACTAGAGACTAATCCACACATTTATAGTCAATTGACTATCAACAAGATTGCCAACATACTTCAATGAGGAAAGAACAGTCTTTTACAACAAATGGCTCTTTCAAACAAAAAGTGCTGGGACAAACTGAATGCCCGCATGCAAAAGAATGAAGTTGGAGAGCTCCTTCACATCACATATAAAAATTAACTCAAAATAAAATCAGAGAGGCCGGCACTGTGGCTCAGCGGGTTAAAGCCCTGGCCTAAAGCACCAGCATCCCATATGGGCGCCAGTCCAACTAGTTCCGACTACTCCACTTCCAATCCAGCTGTCTGGTATGGCCTGGGAAAGCAGTGGAAGACGACCCAAGTCCTTGGGCCCCTGCACCCGTGTGAGAGACCCAGAGCTCCTGGCTCCTGATTTCAGGTCGGCTCAGCTCCAGCCATGCAGCCATCTGGGGAGTGAACCAACAGATGGAAGACCTCTCTCTCTGTAACTCTTTCTCTCTGTAACTCTTTCAAATAAATAAAATAAATCTTCAAAAAATAAAATCAGACACCTAAGTCTAAAAGCTACTAAAACTTTTATAAAACTCAGAAGAAAACATAAATGCAAATTTTTCATGATGTTGGAATAGGCAATGTTTTCTGAAGTACAGTACCAAAAGCATAAACAAAAAGATAGGGGCCAGCGCTGTGGCATCATGGGTTAAGCAGCCACCTGCAGTGCCAGCATCCCATATAGGTATTGGTTAGAGACCCAGCTGCTCCTCTTCCGATCCAGCTCTCTGCTGTGGCCTGGGAAAGCAGTAGAAATGGCCCAAGTCCTTGGGCCCCTGCACCCGCGTGGGAGACCCGGAAGAAGCTCCTGGCTCCTGGCTTCAGGTTGGCACAGCTCCAGCCATTGCAGCCATCTGGGGAGTGAACCAGGGGATGGAAGACCTCTCTCTCTCTCTCTCTCTCTCTCTCTCTCTCTCTAACTCTGCCTTTCAAATAAATAAATCTTTTTTAAAAAAAGATAAATGGAACTTTATCAAATTTAAAACTTCTGTGCTTCAAAGGGCACAATCAAGAAAGTGAAAAGACAGCCCACAAACTGGAAAATATATTTGCAAATCATGGATGCGATAAGGAACTGATATCCAGACTGTATTAAAAACTCTTAACAGCAAAAAATGAAAATAATTTTTGGCTCAATTCAAAAATGGGAATGGACTTGAACAAACATTTCTCCAAAACAAAACACAAGTGTTCAATAAGCACATGAACAGAAGCACAACATCATTAGTCATTACGAAAATGCAAGTGCAAAACAAGGGTATACCCACCTACTCCTCATCACAAGGATGGCAGGGACAAGTGTTAACAAGGATGTGGAGAAACCCACGGGACTGTTGGGTGAGGCAGCCACTTTGGAAAGCAGCTCGATAGCTCCTCAAAAAGGTCAACAGAGGTGGCAGCAACAGCCACAATGATTAAGATGCCCACATCCCATATGGAGCGCCTGGGTTCAAGTCTCAGGTCACTCCCTATTCTACCATCTGGCTAATGCACACCCTAGAAGGCAGCTGATGAAGGCTCAAATCCACAGAGCAGACCTGGACTGCACCCCAGCTCCCAGCCAACCCCTGCTACTGCAGCCATTCTGGGAGTCAATCAGAGAAGGAGATACCTGTGTGTATACACGTGTCTGTGTGTGTCTCATCTCTATCTCCCTGCCTCTCAAGTAAGTACAAAACTGCCTGTCTGTTTCACAGTACACATGACAAGGCAACCCCACCCCTAGGCATACACCCAGAGGAGCTGAAAGTGTCACCAAAAGCTTGTACATCAGTGTCCATAAACGCATTTTTCATAATAGCCAAGAAGAATAACTCAAATGTCCATCAACTGGCTAACGGACAGACATAATATATATGTGGATATATACAATATATCCACACCAGAGCGTTATTCAGCTGTGAAAGGAATGAAGTAATGATATATGCTTCAACACAGATGAACCTTGAAAACATTATGTTAAGGAAAATAAGCCAGTCACAAAAGGACAAATACTCCATGATGCCATTTATGTGAAATGTTCAGAATAGGCAAATCATAAAGACAGAAAGTAAATTAGTGATTGCGGGGCCGGCGCTGTGGCACAGCGGGTTAACTCCCTGGCCTGAAGCGTTGGCATCCCATATGGGCGCCAGTTCGAGTCCTGGCTGCTCCACTTCTGATCCAGCTCTCTGCTATGGCCTGGGAAAGCAGTATGGCCCAAGTCCTTGAGCCCCTGCACCCGCGTGGGAGACCTGGAAGAAGCTCCTGGCCCCTGATCGGCACAGCTCCAGCAGTTGTGGCCAACTGGGGAGTGAACCGGCAGATGGACGACCTCTCTCTTTCTCTCTCTGCCTCTCCTCTCTTTGTGTAACTCTTTCAAATAAATAAATAAATCTTAAAAAAAAAAAAAAAAGTAAATTGGTGATTGCCTAAGGTGGAAGGACAGGACAGAGACTGCCAGTGGATACAGGTTTTCTTTTTGGGAGTGATGTTCTAGAATTAGACAGTGGTGATAACTGCACAATTGTGTAAATATACTAAAATCCATTGACTTGTCTAAGTTTTTAATTTTTTTTAAATGTATTTGAGAGCAGAGAGAGCAAACAAGCTCCCCCATCCACTGACTGACTCCTCAAATGCCTGGAGCAGCTGGGATTGGCCTGGCCAAATCCAAGAGCTGGAACTCAATCCAGGTCACCCACTTAGGTGCCGAGAGCTTAGTCACTTGAGCTCTCACCACTGCCTACCAGAGTTTGCATTTAGCAAGAAGCTAGAATCAGAAGGTAGAGCTGAGAATCAAAACTCAAGGATTCCAAAATAGGAGTCTTAATCATGAAGCCAAAAGCCCTCCCCCATTATATATTTTAGAGGTTGAATGTTATGGTTTATGAATTATGTCTTAATAAAGCTGTTATTTTTAAAAGAATCAAGGGGTTGGCATTTGGCATAGTGGCTAAGGTGCCACATGGGAGTCTGCATTCCACATCAAAGTGCCTGGGTTTGAGTGCCAGCCTCTTCCCAATTCCAGCTTCCTGCTGACACACACCTTGTGCGCAGCCAAGTGATGGCTCAAGGAGTTGGATCTCTGCCACCTGAGTTGGGAAGACCTAGATTGAGTTCCCAGCTGCTGGCTTTGCACTGGACAAGCCCCAGCTGTTTCAGGCACTTGGGGAGTAAACTAGCAGATGTGAGATATCTCTCTCTCTCTTTAATAAGGTTAATTAATTAAATTTTTAATCAGAATCCAATCCCTGTAACTACTTTGATAATGTTTCTGGGTTGTTTTTTTGTTTGTTTTTTGTTTTTGTTTTTGTTTTTTTTTTTGATGACCATGTTTCTCTCCTCTTTCATTAAGCAGAACAGAGCCCTAAACACTGCTTTCCTGAATACTGTACACTCAAGGTCATCACTCTGCATATCAACTACTACACAGAGAATTCAACGGAATACAACTATCAGCCCTTTAAACAGTACCTCCAAACTACCGTCTCTTCACAATCTGACACCTGTCTTCCATAACTCTGCTTTCTTTCTTCTTAGAAAAACAAGACTGGAGACCAGTAGGATGTACCAAGGAAAAGCCCAATGAGTGTACCTAGAGGTGGCCACAGCCCAACAGAGACTGTTTGTTTTCCTCCCCCACACCCACTCTGAAGACAATGTCTCCACTGCACATCTCCAACCCTTCAAGTTTACCTGAAGTCCACAACAAGGGGGAAGCAGAGGAAACTCACCCAAATATCTTGACCTATAGAAGCCCACAGATGATACCGACATCCCCAAACCGCCTGATCCTAGCTGAGAACTCCCACAGGAAAAGAGTGCACGGACATGGCGTTGCAGGGTGCCCTGCTCCGCTGCCACTCAGAGCATAAGCTTTAACAGTTACGACATCCACGCAGGCCACCATGCTTCCTAGCTAGAGCGACAATAAACATTCGCTTTCACAAAGTTTCGTCACAATAGCAACTGAACAGAGGAAACTCTTTTATCAGTAAATATCCCTTTGTTTACACTGCCTGAAAGACACTGAGTTTGAGGTGCCATGATCCTTCCTATACAGTCTCCTCTCACTCCATGCACTGGAAATGACCGGCAGTCACTGGGCTCTAACCACTCTCCCTTCAGAGTTGGCCCACAGCAGGCTGAACACCCAGCGGACAACAAACCGAGGAGTCCAGTCCAAGTCCCTGCCTTAGAAACTCCACACAGAGCTACAGACATGCAAGTCAGATGTTGTGAGCGGGAAAGCCTGTCTGCAAAGACAAACGGAAGGGAGCAGGCAGAGGAACGTCACGGACGCAAGGCACGAGATCCCAGAGGGAATCCCAGCCAAGCCCTGGGCATTTTCACAGCGACATCTTCTGGAGACCATCCAAACTAGCCATCACACCTCAATTTCAGTACTGCTCCTGCTCTTCTTAAACTAGAGCCAGGTCTACCTGGGGCCGATGTTTGGCTTAGTTATTAAGATGCCAGCTGAGACGTCCATATCCCATCTCAGAGTGTTTGAATTCAAGTCTCAGCGCCACTCCTTACTCCAGCTTCTTGTTAATGTGCAGGTGATGCTCAGTAGTTGGGTTCCCCTGCCCATGTGGGAGACCTGGACTGAGGTCCTGGCTCCCTGGCCTGGCCCAGCTGTGGTCGTTGCAAGCACTTGGGGAGTGAACCAGCAGGTTGGAATTCTCTCTCTCAAATAAATAAATAAAGGCTAAATTAATAAAACCACTCCACTTAGCCCGACCCAAGTGACTTCTGATCTTTGCAACCAAACTGCTCTAACTTCAAGTAGGACCTGCTTATTTTCCCCAACATCAACCTCAAATAATCAGTGTTTCTTAGTGCCCACTAAGGGCCTCAGACTTTTCTGAATGAGCTGGTCAAATCTCTTCACAAACATGAATACTGCAAACATTAAAATCTCACCTAAAAATCACTTTCTGTATAAACAAGCCTCAAAGCCTGATTATCATCATTTATTGTGCATGTGTGATTTTGACAGCTTAATTAAGATACAATCTCCCACCTTTGGGTAACAAAAATAGTGCCATGTCCTGTTAGGACCTTATAACTACTTTTCTCATTAGGTTTCAAATTCTTTTATTTATTTATTTGAAAGGCAGAGTTACAGAGAGGCAGAGAGAGAAACAGACAGACAGACAGGTCTTCCATCCCCTTGTTCACTCCCCAGATGGCCGCAACGATCAGAGCTGTGCTGATCTGAAGCCAGGAGCCAGGAGCTTCCTCTGGGTCTCCCACGCAGGTGCAGGGCCCAAGGACTTGGGACATCTTCCACTGCTTTCCAGGCCACAGCAGAGAGCTGGATTGGAAGTGGAGCAGCTGGACTCGAACCGGTGCTCATATGGGATGCCGGCACTGCAGGTGGCAGCTCTACCAATTACACCACAGCACCGGCCCCTTTACATTCATTTATATGTTTTTGTTTGTTTGTTTGTTTGGTAACTGTAGTAATACACATGTAACATAATATTTGCCACTGCAACCTCCTCTGAGTACACCAAATTTAGTGATGCTGGTTACATTCACACTAATGTGCACCATCACACTACCCATTTAATTTTAAAACCATCCTGAAAATCACAACTCTTTTAGTTTCATCAAACAAACAGTTCTGTCTACGCTCCTTCATCCAACGACAAGGGCAAGGTGGCTCGGAGAGCAGTGTTGGGTGGAATAGGGAAGGTGGCAGAGCAGCCGCAACAGCTTGGAGCAGCACCAGAGCAGTTAAATCCATCCTCAGTTCCTCCAGACAGGGCCACAGAGGCAAGAGAGACTAAAATACTTGGTGCGGACAGATAATACCTGCCAAGGATATTCAGCCAGTTAGACAGGTCGCTGTTATCACCACTTTTGCATCGGGAGACACTCACACAAGCAGCCACGGGTCATATTTAGAATAATCAGATTCAGTATAGCACCGATGCTTCTTCCCTCCTGGATGTCTGCAATAAACTTCTGGGCCTTAAATTTGGTCAAGTAATCTATGATCAATTTCTGGAGAACCCCAGCAGGAAAAACAAGTACTCTAAAACATGAGTACCCACATTTGTTACAGATTTCTTTTTAGCGCACAGTCTCTCTCAGTAACAGAAGTAAACGAAAAGGAAACCTCCATCTAAGCTCTGTCAGGGCGATGATTCAGCCACCCCATTCATAATGCAGAGAAGGGAAGGAAAAGGCAGGGCGTGCTTACAAGAGCACCAGGAGCTTCAACTCGCCCCTCAGCATCTTTAAAAGTGAAAGACACTGTCAAAAAATAAACCATATTCAAGCCTCTCCAAATGCTGACCTCTGCCGAGGGAGTAGGTCCAAGTGGAGATCCTACATGATCAATTAGAGTGGACCCGCAGCAACTCCCTAACCCACAGGTGTAGTTCTTAATAGGAAGAGTCTTTATTTACTGAATTACTGGCAATCGATTCATTTTAATAACAGTTGTATTAGTCAACTCCAGAAAATACAGTCAAATGAATACGAACAACTACCTTGAACATGAAATAGTCTGATGCTACTAGATACTTTTCAGCTGTAATCATATATTATTTAAGTCTATTTTCCAAAACTCTGAGCCCTCATCCGTATCTAAAAATAAAGACCTTCAATCTGCCTCAGGGAATAACTAATAAGACTTAACATTTTTGTGCTGTTCATCTTCTTGATAACACTAACAGTTTTTCCCATTTTTTTTTTTTTACAGAAAATACAGCGGTACGCAAAGACCTAAAATTTAAGCCCACCATGTACACCAGAAAGGAGGTTCACTTCAGTGCCCGTAGTTCAAATTCTTCCCACGGGGGCTTGTGTCAACACACTGACTCTAGATATGGGGCAGGACTTCAAAAGGAAAAGGGACCACTGTACCAAACAGCTACGGCAGCAAGCAAGTCACAATGTGAGATTCCACACAGCCAACTTCATTTTCTGATCATTTTAAGACAGAATGGGAAGGAACTGTAGAACTCACCACTAGGACAACCCTAGGGGAAGGCACTACTTGAGGAGCTGGGCCAGAGTCAAGAGAGAGGAATGGAGAAGTACTGTCTGGTAAGGAAGAGAAGGTAGAGATGCCAAGGAGAGCGGCTTCAGCTCCTGTCCCACTGGAGGGCAGCCAAGGACACAGGCACCGCACTTCCAAGAGGAGCTCCTTGGTCCCCTTCACCAGCATTCCAGCTACAGGAAGCAAAGAGCACTAGCTGGGAATCAAAGTAGGCTTGTTCTTTTTTCTAAGAGCTATTTATCAGAACGGCAAGGCAACAGCGAGGCACAAACACACGCACACACACACAGAGACAATCAATGCTCCAGCTACTGATTCACTCCTCAAATGGCTGCCAACAACCAGGTCCAAGCCAGACCAGAGCCAGGAGGAGCCAGGAACATGGGTGATGGGGTCCAAGTACTTCACTATCTTCCACTGCCTTCCCAGGCACATTAGCAGGAAGCTGGATCAGAAGCAGAGGAGCCAGGACTTACACTGGCACTCTGATACGGGAATCAGTGTCACAGGCAGCAGTACAACCTGCAGCACCGAAGAAGCATCCGGAAAACCTAAACTATGACTTCAAGGTCAGACAACTAACCTTATCACTGCTGGGTTCAAAGTGACACAAAAGAAAATGTCCCGGCTGCTCCACTTCCAATCCAGCTTCCTGATAATGTGGCTAGGATAATGTGGTCCAAGTGCTTGGGCCTCTGCAATCACATGGGAGACCCAGAAGAAGCTCCTGGATCCTGGCTTCTGGCTTCAGCCTGGTCCAGCCTTAGCTGTTGCAGCCATTTGGGGAATGACCCAGTGGATGGAAATCTCTCTCTCTCTCTCCATCTCTGAGAAAGAAAGGAAGGAATAAAGGAAGGGAGGGAAGGAGAGGGAGGGAGAGGGAGGAAGAGAGGGAAGGAGGGAGGAAGAAAATAAATAATCATAGCTCCTAACTTTTTGTAAATCCTACAGTGGTACACGGTTTTGAAAATTACAAAGCATGGGGCCTGCACTATGGTGCAGCGGGTAAAGCCGCTGCCTGCAGTGCTGGCATCCCATATGGGCGCCGATTCAAGTCCCAGCTGCTCCACTTCTGATCCATCTCTCTGCTAAGGCCTGGGAAAGCAGCAGAAGACATCCCCAAGTCCTTGGGCCCTCGCACCCACGTGGGAGACTCGGAAGAATCTCCTGATTCCTGGCTTCGGATCGGCGCAGCTCCAGCCGTTGGGGCCAACTGGGGAGTGAACCAGTGGATGGAAGACCTCTCTCTCTCTGCCTCTGCCTCTGCCTCTCTGTAATTCTGCCTTTCAAATAAATAAATCTTTAGAAAAAAAGAAAATTACAAATCTTTTACAAAGACCCTCTATGATTAAATATTCCTTTCTTAATAATACTTAAAAATAGATTCCTTCATATATATTTAAATAATATCAAAACTATTAAGTTCTTGGGGAAAATAAATTTAAGTAATCTTCAAATGCTTATTCATAATATACTTGTTCTTTTTCTTTTTTCTTAGTGCATCTCCTTGAAGGCAAAAGCTGGCTAGCAGACCACTCATTTCTGCTACCCAGTGGACAAGTTAAGTCAACCCAGAGGAACACAAAGCTCTAGTTACTTAGGAGGAGACAGTACCCAAGAGCTGCCATGACATTTTCACTTCATCTCCAGAGAAAGACAAGGTACCAATCAGCTGCAGTTCAAATTGTCTACTCCAACCATAAGTTATAACTGGACCAAAATGGTGAATCTTAAAAACACATTTTGGCTGGCGCCGCGGCTCAATAGGCTAATCCTCCGCCTAGCGGCGCCAGCACACCAGGTTCTAGTCCCGGTCGGGGCGCCGGATTCTGTCCCAGTTGTCCCTCTTCCAGGCCAGCTCTCTGCTGTGGCCCGGGAATGCAGGAGGATGGCCCAAGTGCTTGGGCTCTACACCCCATGGGAGACCAGGAGAAGCACCTGGCTCCTGGCTCCTGGCTCCTGCCTTTGGATAGGCGCAGTGCGCCGGCTGCAGCGCGCCGGCCACGCCGACCATTGGAGGGTGAACCAACGGCAAAAGGAAGACCTTTCTCTCTCTCTCTCTCTCTCTCTCTCTGTCCACTCTGCCTGTAAAAAGAAATAAAATAAAATAAACACATTTTATTTTAAATGGTTCTTAGAAATCAAATATCCAGAAAGTCTAGAAACCCTCAAGAAAGCAGAGAAAATGAAGTTTTTTACAGTTCACCATTCATCAGCTACAGGAGGCTTGAAAGATGCCAGAGGCCAGAGGCTTAGCCTCAAACCAGGCCCTGCACAGGAAACCTCCAAATAAGATTTCTTCAAGAACTGCTCCCAGGCAGCGCTGAATTACAAGCAGTGACCTCCCTGGAGGAGAAACGAGTCAACAACTACATAAGTGCACGATCTGGGTAGGAGAAATCTAACTCCAACACAAGGGATGCTCCACTAATTTAACAGTAATAATGTTATATCAAAAATCTAAGCATCAAACAATAAAGTCATCTAAAATATTTCAAGAGCAAATTCCCCCTCACCAAAAAAAAATCCAAATTCTAGGACATAATTTAATCTCCAAGCCTAACCTCTCTGAAATAAGACAGAACACTCCGATTTAGCCAAATTTTTTTTATAAAAGACATGCTGCTTTGTAACAAAGGAGCTACAACCATAGCACTCTAAACTTCCAGCAAGAACAAAAATTTTGTGTCAATATGCTCACAACACAGTCCAATCCATAAAATCACGAGATAATTAAACTGACTGATTTTAGATTTCAATCTGGGCAGCAACCTTATATGCAAACAGCACTGATGCAAATCAACCAAGCCCTTCCAAAATACCCCTGTCGTCTACCTTCTGCGTTTCCTTTCAGCGCTGACGTACATGCTGACTGATGGTAAACCAGTGTGTGGATGTGCCAGAAATCAGTTCAGGAATACAAAACAAAAGAGATGTAGAAGAATCAAATTCATGAATGAAAATGCTGACGTCACACTTCAGCTCCCAACAGAGCTTAGCATGTAAGTGAAGAAACTGTGTGTCTTTGGGGACAACTGGAAGGCAGATAAAAGCAGCAGCCCTTCCTAGGTCAGCATAAGGGCAGAGGAGTTGAGGAAAACTTGCATTAACCTCTTCCCTGGACCAGAAATGCAAAATATACAATAGATATGGCATGACGAGCATAACTTCTAAGGCCACAAAACTGCTTCCTGTTATTAATGTTGGAAGCAGTATTTTTTAAAGATATGGCTACTTGAGTCTCTAAATAAGTAGGACACAGTTTCCATCCCAATCTTAAATCTTCGTCCTACCACATGGCTTATCAACTAAAAAAGAAAGCATGAATTTTATTTCTCTACTATGAACCACCTGGTACTGCCACACCACACCTGATTTTAAGTCATTCTAAATACAATGGAGTGGAACCCAGTGACCAAAGGCAAGCTACTGGAATTTTTATGTGAGAGGAAAAAAATTTATCTAATTATGTAATATAAACTAATAAAAAAGATTATAAAAAGTTGATTTATTTACAACTATTAACAGGGCTAGTGCTGTGGACTGTTCACATTTTTCATCTCTTGGCAGAACTGAAAATACAACTAGTAATACAAACTTCAGTAAAGTTTACACATAATTTACCAAAATTCTTTCATTCAGGATGCTTAAGTAACTGATCCCTAGATTCCTGTTTCCCAGGAAATTTAAGATTATTACATTCTCAGAAAATGACAGTGACCCTCAGATCCTCAGTAATCTCTCCAAAGCACAGAACTACAAGGGCGTTCTCTCTTCCCTACCATTCCTAGAGCTGAAAATAGTCATTCTTCTCAAATGGAATTTTTTTTAATTTACTCAATAAACAATGTTGTCAATAAACATTTTAAAAGGAAGATCTTATTAAGTTAAAAATGCAAACGTGCCAGTTCTATTTGTAAATCTAAAATGCTAGAAGAGATCATCTCACATTTCCACCACAAATCTTTGATAGAACATCACTACCCCCTTGTGGATTTGCAATAAAATATCCTTATCTTCAATCTTCACTCTTTAAAGGTTCCATTCTGCTCAAGTTCCATCAAAGTTTACAATTTCTTCACTAAGAAGAGTTATTTTATTTCAATTACTTTTCAAAAAAAGGAAAAACACTTAACATTTTAAAATGACCAATTCCATACACCTATCTGTCTTCTCAATGTCCCCATTTTGGACAGCATTCTTCATATATGTACATATGTCAATTTCAAAACGGTAACCAGATCAACATTTCATTTTTCTTAAGAATACTTAATTTACACTTCCATTCATCACTTTGAGATTATTTTTAATCCTAATTTTTTTCATTGTAGTATTTTTTCCTTTCTACATAATTTCACACTTTGTCCCAATTTCTTATTTTTACTCCCCAGCAAACACAACCTCAGAAATTACTTTCAGAAAAGGATTAAAAAACCAAATTTAAGTTTTAAAGGATAAGTTCTTGATTGCATTAATGTATCTTCAGAAATGACTCCTGGCAATCTAAATCAACCCTGATGAAAAAAAAAAAAAAAAAAAAAACACCTGTTTTTCAAAAGGAGAGGAAGGCTTTTTGTTTCTTTCTTCCTTTTTAGTTTGAAGCATACTTCTGGTTATAACTGCATGTCATCATAACAACACATAAACATATTCTGTTAAATTTACATTGTAAAAGAAAAGAAGAAACAGAAGGCCTGGTTTGCCCCTTGTTACAGACACTGTCAAGTGTAGACCACTACTGCTGGTTGGGGGCCAGCTACACAGAAGTCAGTTACAAATGGCTGCACTGCCTTGACTGGAAGCCAGTACTCTACTCTCTCAGGAGCTGAACACAGAGTAGGGACATAGCCATTTGCAATTGCCAGTATTCATGACAATGGCTAGGTGGGAAGAACAGGAGAAAAGTCCACTTTGTGTGTTTTAAGTGACCAAACCCATAAGCTTACCACATGGTAATTGATAAGGAAGACCGGAAGCTATGCCGCATGGGCTGTTCAATGAGTGACGCGCACTTCACACGTCGACCTCACTAAGACAACACATCCAAAAAGTGCCAGGCACACACCTGCAGTGAGAGCTAGCCTTCAGGACGCTTTGCTTTTTCTGGAATTTTGCTGTTACAGTTGTCATTTTTGAATTTGGGGGTCTTGTGGAAGAAACAGGGTGGGGGGCAGGGTAGGGAAGAGGTGGGGGCATTCGAGAAACCATGAGGGAGTGGGATGAGAGGTGAGAGTGCTGCCATCCAATTAGTTGCCAGGCATTGCTATGGTTTCAACTGTTAAGAACCAACCCCAAACATTTATTCCAAGACATGTCACTTGTGCATCTGCAACTACCAAACCATACTGCAGCCAGCCGCAGCCAGCACTTTCTCCCTCAAAGCTACTCTCTACTAACAATGTCAGTAAGGGATCTGTTACATGACTTGAAAGATCAGGCTAAATTTGGAGAAAACAAAATTGTGCTTTTCCAAATGAGCAAGGGAATTCATGTCCAAGACAACATGCAACTATGTCAGGAATGAGCAAAACACTGGAGTGAATAGGGAAAAAATATTCTTAAAAAATCTCTGGTCCTTCCATATTAGCTATGCCCATCAGCTGAAAGTAAATGAACAACCATTTAAAAAAGGAGTGAAAGGGGCTAACACAGACCTCTCTTTGCAGTGGGGAACTTAGTATTTCTTAAGTCCAGGGTAATGAAGCTTTAAAAAAAATGATCAGGATGGCACTACCAATCTTTACACAAGCAGGCCTATGACCTTCTATAAGCAATGGCATTCTAAGCAGAAAGATGTAATACAACCTTGGAAACACACAGCCAGCATACTGATGTTTAAAAAAAAAAAACTCTTTACATTGTCCCACCATTAAAAATCAGGAACTTCTGTCCACTGTCAAAATATACAGAAATAAACCTCCTTACAAGACAAATGCTTACACTATGGGATGGCAGACCATCTATGTGTTTACAAGTCTTTCCAATATGGCATAATCACAGGACTGACACTACCACAAACATGAAAAGTACAAAGAATCTGATAGTGTGTGATCAATCTATGTCCTAATTCTGACAAGGTATTCAAAAAAAAAAAAAAAGAAGAAAAAGAAAAAGGAAGATTATATACTAGAACCTGGAAAGCAAAGTGAATGACTATACACTATTCAAGTTCTATGCCCAAGTAAATGTACTTTTGTCACAGAGACAGAAAGAAACTCACTAAATATAGCAAAAACAAATTTCCAAAATGCTACATGGGGAAGCCCAGTGTCTCACCCCAGCATGTCATCTGGTGGCAAACACTACAACTACCCCATCCTACCCTATCCACCTGCCTATCCTAGGGAAATAAAAACAATACCATGTGCCACAGGACACAGGGGACAGTGGGCACACCTTACTAAAAGACAGAAGGCTACAAACACAGTAAACCTACAAATACTTACACTTTTTTTATAATAATGAGGACAAGCGCAATTTAAAAAACCTCCTTTTATAGGAAAGGGCAAAAAGTAAAAGGCCAATAAAGGAAAGGAAATAGAATTTAAGTCTTGTAAAACACCAAGAAACAGGGCATGGTAAGTGACTTTGGAAAACACACATCTTGGAAAGCGATCTGTAAAATGGAAATATACACACCACCTGTTAGCACAAAAAATATTCAGTCACATATTCAAAGGACACTGCCCAATTACATACTACAACAGCCCCACCCGAGAGTTTGCACAGAAGTGAAATACTGGCAGAACTGGTTTCCACATGCTCCGTGGAAGTGGATATCTGCTTAATAAAGAAGGAAAAGAAAATGCCCTTCCTGTTAATTTTTAGTATCATCAGTACCATTGTATATAACCTCCATTCAAAAAAAAAGTATGAGGCTATTTATTTAAAAAAAATAACATTAAAAAGCACAAAAAATTAAACATCACATAACAAAAGCAGTGGTAATTATATCAACTATCTAGCCCCAGAATGGTCAACACTTAATTAAGCATTAAATTTAGATATAACACTTCCTGGCAGTGAAAATACTACAGCAGCTCATCCAGTTCTTGCTATCTGATGAGATGAACCATGCAAGTTAATCAGAAGAGGAAAATATCTTTCTACCACTTCCTTAGATGAAGGATGTGTGTGATTTTATATTCTACACAATACCTGGAATAACACTGCTGTTCACATGTTAAACAAGCATTCCAATCAATCATCTAACTAAATGGTTTGAAAGTTATGCCTAGACAACTAGACTGAGAAGGCTGACTTTACTTTCTTGGACACCCATATCCCACACAGTCTTGGGAAAAGCCTCTCCCAGCCTAAGCTCCACCCTCTTCACCACCCCTACTCCTGCAGGGAGGGGGAGAAAAGCTCAACAGCACAGTACAGGGCATACATCTGTAAGATTACAACTCAAAAAATAAATAAAATCCAGGGAAAAACTGCTTACAAGACTATATAAAAACCAAGTACTAGATACACAGGAATGTCATTCATACTACAAGCCTAACAAGCTCCAATACAGTCCCAGCAAAATCACAGAAAGCCCCACAGGTCCTTGCACATAGCATGCTCCAGGAAAGGCCTCCTCAATGACTTCAGACAATGAGGACGGATATAAAAATGACTTCTCCCCAAACGGACAACTTCCTAAGATCTCAAAAAAGAAGCAACTGCCACAACCATGAGGAAAGAAAGGGAACATGAGAATCACTCTCTTCTGCTTCTTCCAGAGGGAAATCAGAAACAAGTACAACTGCACACGTATTTCCTCAGAACTTCAGAAATGGGAAACCAAGAATGGCACAAAGTCATGAAAACAGCTGGGGGGAAATGTTAAGCCACCAGACGAGCTCCTCAAAATCAGAAAGAAGCAGGGCTAACGTCTGCCATTCACAAGGGACTGAACTACTACCACCCGACTCTCAGAAGCAGGCTCTTCGTGGGGAACCCTCAGCCACCAGCACCTACAACCGGAAGGGAGAGAGAAGAACGTGGCTGAACAGGATGCATAAGGAAGTCCCAAAGGGCAAGAGCGATGCTGCTTTTCTGAGAATGAAAAACTGACCCCATACGACCTTGAGCAGAGGTACTGTATATGTGTCAACATTTTGAATCCACTCAAGGATGAGATGTGGAAACCAAACGTGTCCCAGAAGCAGGATAAGTAAGGTTTTCAAGAAGACAAGGGGAGAGGCGGCCACCCAACCCTGTCCAGAAAGCCGAACCTAAGCGGTCAGAGAGAGGAAAGAGTGACGTGCCAGCAGAGAGACGTAAGCAAGAAAGTGGCTCAGAGCACCCATTTAGCCTGCTTACCTGCAGGAGGGCGCCTGGTCCCGGGACAGCTTCCAGGGAACCCGCAGACGCAGAAGGCACAATCACACTCAACTCGAGAGGAAGAGCCTGACTTCGCACAACAGCCTGAAGTGTGCGGCTCTAACCAATCTTCACAACTTTTCCTTATGCTGTGCCTTGTACAGAACACCCTGCTTAGCAAGGAAAACTACAAAAGGCCCGGGAAGGGGCACAGAAGAGCCACTACAAGAAATGAGCTGACTCTCTGGGTAAACGCCAGCAATATACAGCAGGCAGTCAAAGCTCACTGATACTTCCCCCTAAAAATACACAACTCCCATCGAGCTGATCAGATACAGACAGAATAAAATACACAAAAATCAAAAGAAGCTCACAAGAAGGAAACTGTGGTCCACGGCTCTACTTTCTGGCAAAGGGCACCACGCCCACACGACAACTCACTATTAACTAAAAGGCAAAGTTGACATGTCCAGGCCCAGTACTGACCAAACCTCCAGATGACCACATCTCCTTAGTAAATCAAGGTGGGCAGCTCAAAGGCCTGAATGCCAGGGCTCAAAACAGAGCTTGTTGGAGAGGACACGTGCCCACACTAGGCCTGTGGAAAAGTAAGACTCTGCTGAGGGACAGCAGCTAGCTGCCAGAGCCATCCTGAGCTCTGCGAGGGAAGGAGGGAAGGAGACCAGAAGCAAGGCTCCTGACCTCAGCCAGACAGCCCCAAGGGCTCCCATTACCGCTCTGCCCAAGGAAAGGAACGGGAAGAGCCCCCTCCCACCCTCTCAGGAAGGGTGAAGGGCCTTTCCAAAAGTACCTCTGGCAATTGTTTAAACAGCCAAAACACAACCGGGACATGTTCATGGAAAATCACCCCTGGTTCTGTCAGGGGAAAGCACCTCTCCTCCCCATCCCCTGTCGTGCGCCCAGAACACGTGATATCTCTTTCCCCCACACTGCAGTAAAGAATCAAGCAGAGAACGAACCTCACGGCTCAGGTCGGACGCCCAAGTTTGGGTGCTCATCGGTGAGCACGCAGGGACGTGCTGAACATTCAGGATGTCATTCTACTTATTCCCTACAGAACAGATGACCAATGAGGGAGTAGAGAGAACTGCCCGTTTACCAGTGCTGCTTCTCAGCCCCAAGAGTTCCCAACCACAGTGACACACGTGTGTGCTCCTTCACACACAGGTCCCTGCCAGCGCCCACCATGTCGAGCCAGCCACCTCAGCCGCTCCGTTCCCACACACCTGTGACGCACGTGATCTCTACGAATATACACCCGCAGGTAAGTGTCAACAACCACACACCGCGGCACGACCACTTCTGTCTGCTTCATCCAAAGAAACCAGAACGCGCACGCGCGAGAGAGAAGGCATTCAAATGTCCTCTGCGCCCGGAAGCTACAAGATCCCAGGAAACGTTGGAATCCCACAAGAGACGACACCAGGGCCAAAGGAAGGTTCTAGTACAACAAGGAGCACACAGCCACCTCTTCCCGAATGGCATGTGGGCGACTTGGGTGTCTACGCTCCCTTTTCTGAAGGGAAAGGCATATGGCTTCTCCCTACCCAGCCAACACGAACACAATTTGAGAAAATTAGAAAAAGTCAAGGTAACAGGCTCCCTAAATATGGCTGACTGGAAACAGAAGCCAGAAGGAGGATATGAGTTCTCTCAAAAAAGAATTGGGAAGTTTATTTCCAGGGAAGGTTCAGACACTCCCGAGTGTGGGACGCACGAAGTCTGGTTCCTGCTGCACAGGAGACGGTCATCAGAACACCGGACACGCAAGGACGCAAGACGCCCCTGGAGCTGGGCAGTGTCACCTGGGGACTGCGCCCTCCCACGGAAGGGCCAGCGGCACGAGTGAGTCCTGTGGCTCTTTTTCACTCAGCTGTGAGGCACAATGGAGACCCTGCCCTACATCCTCCTGGGGCACCCCCCTGGGCCCAGACAGGAACTCCATGGAGAGGGCGCGTGTCGGGGGAGTAGATAAACGGGAGGGGAGCACGGGCACGTCCAGGCTTCTCCCTAACAAAAAAGAGGGCAACTCACAGGGTGTTCAGGAAATGAGCTCACCCCAATCCAGGAAAGTGCGGAGAGTACACCTAATCTGGAAGTATCTGCTCTCCCATTTGGAAACGACTTCAGAGCCACACAGGCCCCCACGGTCCACCGGGCAGGGAGGAACACAGGTAGCCCGAGTCCCCTTGTCCTGGCCAAAGGGTCATCGGAGAGCGTGCGAGGCCCCAGGAGCTCCCACGGAGGATGAGCGGCTCAGGCGGACCCCAGTGCCGAGGAAAGATCGGGGTCACGGGAGGTAAAGGGCAAGGGACTGGACACGGAGACCCCACCCTCCCGGCTGTGAGGGTGCAAGGGCAAGAGTACGAGGCGAACGGCCGCGAGGGGCGGGGTGCTGCGCAGGCCCCCTCGCCTGCCCGGGAGGCGAAGGGGGAGGGCTCACACGAGGCCGTCTGCCGGGGGTCCCCCTGGCGGGGAGAGGCGCCCGGGGCTGAAGGGGGCCACCGGGGAGAGCACGTCGGCCCTGCCCGCCGGAGAGCAGGGGGCCGGCAGGGCTGAGCGCCGCCGCGGCCGCCCGAGGGGGACCGGCCCGGAGCAGCGGGGCGCGGGGCCGGGGGCCCGAGGCGGATAAACTTTCCGCCCCGCGGCCCCCACCCCGGGCCGGCGCTGGGGGGCGCGGGCCGGGGGCGCGGGCCGCCCGGGGTCGAGAGCGGCGGGGACTGCCCGGTCCGGGTGGGGGAGGCGCCGGCCCTCCGCCGGCTCCTCCTCCTCCTCGCTGGGCCCGGCCCCCGCCCCGCGCGCCCCCCGCCCCCTCCGGCCCCAGCCCGCCCCCGGGGGTGGGGTGTGGGGCGCCGCGCTCCGCCGGCCCCGCGAGTCACCTCAGGACTCGGCCGCGCTCCGCCCCCCCCACCCCGCCGGCCCCCTCCCCGGCCGGGGCGCCCGCCCGCCGCGCCCCCGCGCTCCCGCCCGGCGCCGCCGATGCCCGGGATGTCCGGCGGGGCCGGGTCCCGCCGCCCGCCGCGCCGCCCCCCGGCCCCTTGCGCTCCGGCTCTTACCTTCCGGCTTGTTTTCGGCAGCCATTTCCCCTCCGCGCGCCACATCCTCCTCCTCCTCGCGACCGGGACCCCGAGCGCGCGCCTCGTACCGCCGCCGCCGCCGGCCCAGCCACCCCGCCGCCGCCGCGCACCCGCCCTGGCCCCGCCCCGCGGCCCACGCACAGCGCCCGTTGGGCCGCGCGGCTGCCACTCACCGCGCCCACCGCCAATCGCCCTGCACCAGGGGTCTCACTACTCTCCGGGAGGAGCGTCCTATCCATCTGGCCCATTGGCTGGTCACCACCCAAAGGACCGAAATGATTGGTCAAGAATCAACGCCCCCTCCCCACCCACTCCCAGGAAAGCCCGCCTTCCAGACCTAAACAAAGCTTCCCAGTGGCCTGGGCCCGAAAGGGCTGCCCAATTACGACGGGGCCGACACGGAATATTTCCTCGAGGCCGAGACGTGGCGTTTTCATTGGGCGTCACTACAGTGTTTCCCAGGCCGTCCAGACCAATCAAAGGGGGTTCCCGGAACTCGGGAGCGGCGGAGGGAAGCCCCGCCCCTAAGCGTGACCGTCATGAGGAAGGCGCTCGCTCATTGGCGCGCTGGGGCTTTTCCCGCGTGCTCCCGGGGCTGAAGGACGTTCCCGGGGAAGCCGCTGCCGGCGCGTGGGGTCTCGGTGGCCGTGGAGGGCGCGCCGGGATCTCCGGGATCCCGCAGCCTGTCGCTGCCGGCGGAGAGAGGGCCCGGGGTGGGAGGGGCGGCCCCTCGCGGCGCCGCTGTCCGCCGGGACGCCGCGGCCCTGAACCGGTCAGCGCGGGAGCCCGGGCGTCGCTGCCGGCCGCGGGGGAGGGGCGCGCGCGCGCCTCCCGCCAGGCCCCGCCCCTTCCCTCCCCCTCCCCCCGGTCGCCGGCGCCCCGCCCCCTCGGCCCCGCGCCGCCGCGTCCCCGGGGCCGGCGGCCCGCCCGCGTCCGCCTGCTGCTCCCCGCCCCCGGTGTGCTCCGCTGTCCCCTTTTCCAGCGGCTTAAAATACTGAAACTTTATTTTGGTCACGTTGCCCATGTGACCGACGGGGCGATGACTCATACGCGCCTGTCCCAGGATGAGGCCGCCGAGGGGAGCGGTGGAGACGCGCTCGGCGCGGCGCGCCGGGCTGGAGGACGAGGCGGGACGAGGCGGGACGAGGCGCCCGGCGTCCCCGGCCTCCGCGCCGCGCGCGCTCGCCGACCGGCACGCCGGAAAGCCTCTCTGAGGAGAAATCGCGGGCGGAGCGCGCCGGGAACAAAGCGGGGGCCGAAATCGCGAAGTTGAACCGAGATTTTCACCGAGAAAGGCAAAAGTTGAAGGAAAAGCGGAGCCGCGGGCCCCGTGAGGGCTGGAGCGCGGCCGGCGGGCGCAGCGTTCCCGCTCGTCGCTGTCGCTGAGGAGACGCGGCCGCGGGAAAAGCCGTGCCTCGAAGACGCCGCGGAGCCGGGCGCCAGCCCCGACGACACGGGCTTCGGTTTCCCCAAGACGTCCCAGAAGAGGGACGTGCTCGTCTTTCCACAAACTTCTAATTTTATAAGCCTCAAAAAATGCAAACTTTGAACAACCAGGGTGCAGTATTTTATCGATTAGCATTCTTAATGGCACCTGTGTTGACAATTTCTGCAGTGGAACATTCTTAAAAGTGCTGGTGGCGTTGTGAATTAGTATAACCCTTTTGAAAAGCAATTTTACAGTGTGTATTAAAAACCATAAAAACGTCTGCATCTTTTGACCCAGTAATCTTACTTCTGGGAATCTGTTCTAAAGAAAATAACACGAAATGCAAAAAAAAAAAAAAAAAAAGCCGTATGTGTGAAGGTATTTACAGGATCACCGTGTGTGTTACACACACACACACAAAGCAGCAGCCTCCTGCCTACGTGGGCTGATGTTGGCTATTCAGCAAGTGAATCTCCGTTGTGTCCCACCCACACAACGGGACATCAGAAACAGAACAAGGACAAGGGCTGTGGCACAGCAGAGTAAGCTGCCTCTTGCGGTGCCAGCATCCCATATCTAAACACCAGTTCCAGCCCCAGCTGCTCTGCTTCTGAGCCGGCTCCCTGCCGATGCACCGACAAAAGCAACAGACGATGACCCAAGTGCCCGAGCCCCTGCTTCTGGGAGACCTGGATGGAGTCCCTGGACCTTGGCTTCAGTCTGACTGTTGTGAACGTTTGGGGAGTGAACCAGTGAGTGCCTGATTCTCACACTCTCACTGGTTTTCTCTGTCATTCCACTTCGCAAATATTTTTTAAAAAACTTTGCCATTGCTAAGAGGGAGGAGTATTCAGAATTACGGTGCTCATTTATAATATGTGATGTGACGAGAGATACAAAAAACTGCATTTCAAAAAAATACTGGTGCACACCTCAAGTGACATTTAGGGGATTATGAGTGACTTTATTTTCTGTAATATAGTCATAATATTGTTTTTATATTTAAAATACATATTTAAATTTAAAATTCTATCTGGTACCTACTAAGGACCAGATGCTAAATTATAAAGATGAACAAAGTTGAGCATCCTCCTTCAAGGGAGAGTGAACAAAAAGCAGGACACTGTGGTGGGAACACAGGAGAAGGAAGCGACTATAGGCTGGGTATCAAGAAGGCATCACCATGGGACTGGCACTGTGGCATAGAGGGTTAAGCCACTGCCTGCAGTGCCATCATCCTGTATGGGCACCAGTTCAAGTCCCGGCTGCTCCACTCCCAATCCAGCTCCCTGCTAATGTGCCTGGGAAAGCAGCGGAGGATGGCCTAAGTACTTGGGCCCTTGCACTCACATGGGAGACTCAGAAGAGGCTCCTGGCCATTTGGGGAGTGAGCCAGTGCATGGAAGATCTCTCTTTCTTCTCTCTTTCTCTCTGTAACTCTGCCTTTGAAATAAATAGATCCTAAAGAAGAAGACATCGCCTTTACCATGGGAATTACCTTAAATGCAGGCCTGGCTCTCCAAGTGCGGAAGGGGATGTTCCCAAGATTCTTTCTTGAGATCCACAAGGTTAGAACTGACTTCTTCACAACATTGTGTCAATCTCTCCCATATGTACAGTGGAGTTTTCCAGAAGCTACATGACATGTTCTCTCCCTCCCTCCCTTTCTCCCTCCCTCCCTACCCTTCTTCCAAATAAGTTGAAAATAAGTTTTTAAAGATTTATTTTATTTGAAAGAGTGACAGGGGGAGTGGGAAGAGAGAAAGAGATCTGTCTGTTGATGCACTCCCCAAATGGCTGCAATGACTGGGGCTGTGCCAGGCCAAGCCTAGTGCCTGAAACTCCATCCAGGTCTCCCACAAGGGTGACAGGGACCCAAGCACTTGGGTCATCTTCCACTGCTTTCCCAGGCACATTAGCAGGGAGCTGGATCAGAAGCAGAGCAGCCAAGACTCAAACTGGCACTCCAGTATCAATGTCAATGTCACAGGCAGTGGCTTAACCCACTGCACCACAACACCAGCCCCTGTTTTTGGTCTTGGGTTTTTGTTTTTTTGTTTTTTTTTGTTTTTTTAAGATTTATTTTATTTATTTGAAGGGCAGTGTGACAGAGGGAGAGACAGGGAGAATAAAAGTAATGTTTTTTTGTTTTTGTTTTTGTTTTTGTTTTTTTTTTTTTTTTTGACAGGCAGAGTGGACAGTGAGAGAGACAGAGAGAAAGGTCTTCCTTTTTTTTTCCGTTGGTTCACCCCCCAGTGGCCGCCGCGGCCGGCGTACCGCGCTGACCCGAAGCCAGGAGCCAGGTGCTTCTCTTGGTCTCCCATGGGGTGCAGGGCCCAAGCACTTGGGCCATCCTCCACTGCACTCCCGGGCCATAGCAGAGAGCTGGACTGGAAGAGGGGCAACCGGGACAGAATCCGGCGCCCTGACTGGGACTGGAACCCGGTGTGCTGGCGCCGCAGGCGGAGGATTAGCCTAGAGAGCTACTGCGGCACTGGCAAAAGTAATATTTTTTAAAAGTTGCCATCCTGAAACAAGACCATTAGGTAGGTGATGAGAATATTAAATTGTCACCCTAAAAATATTTGTAAAAAGCCTTCTCTCAATAGTCAACTTCCAGAAATAAAGTACCTTTAATATTCTTGGGGTTAATAAAAATGAAAATGCTTGGGTTTGTTTCCTTCAATTAGAAGTTACTAAAGTTTACAAATTACTGGATTGGGAAAGCAGAAAATGTGGACTGACCCATTTCAGAAACTTAAACATTTCTGAAAGAGAAGTGACCCACCACTGCAACATTGGCATCTCATATCAGAGTGCCAGTTCAAGTCCTGACTGCTCTACATTTGATCCAGCTTCCTTTTTTTTTTTTTTTTTTTAAGATTGATTTAGGGTTGGCACTGTGGTATAATAGGTTAAGCATCCACCTGCAGCACCGGCATCCCATATGGGTACCATTCGAGTCTTGGCTTCTCCACTTTCCTTTGAGCTCCCTGCTGATGTCCTGGGAAAAAGTCTAAGTAAAAAAAAAAGTCCCAGTAAAAGTCTAAGTCCTTGGACCCCTACACCCACATGGGAGACCTGGAAGAAGCTCCTGGCTCCTGGCTTCAGACCAGCCCAGCTGATGGAAGACCCCTCTCTCTGTCTGTTAACTCTGACTCTCAAATAAATAGATAAAAAATCTTTTTTAAAAAGATGTATTTATTTATTTTGAAAGTCAGAGTTACAGAAAGACAGAGAGATCCTCCAACTGCTAGTTCACTCCCAGATGGTCATTAGCAAGGAGTGATCCAGTGTACCCAAGGAGGTAGTGAACAATGGTCCAAGTACTTGGGCCCCTGACATCCATGTGGGACACTGACCCAGCCCTGGCTATTGCAATCATTTGGGGAGTGAACCATCAATGGAAGATACCTCTCTTTCTCATTCGCTCTCTGTCTCTGTCACTCTGCCTTCCAAAAAATAAATAAAGAGGGGCCGGCGCCATGGTGCACTAGGTTAATCCTCCGCCTGTGGCGCCGGCATCCCATATGGGCACCAGGTTCTAGTGCCGGTTGCTCCTCTTCCAGTCCAGCTCTCTGCTGTGGCCCGGGAATGCAGTGGAGGATGGCCCAAGTGCTTGGGCCCTACACCCGCATAGGAGACCAGGAGGAAGCACCTGGCTCCTGGCTTCAGATCAGCACAGCGCCGGCTGTAGCAGCCATTTGGGGGGTGAACCAACGGAAGGAAGATCTTTCTCTCTGTCACTCTCACTGTCTGTAAGTCTACCTGTCAAATAAATAAATAAAGTCTTTAAAATAAATAAATAAATAAATCTTTCATACCAGAAATGATTAGTTTACTTTGATGCAAAAAAAGCTCAGAATTCATGCATACAACAGAATCATCAAAGAGCTCATGGAAAATATGAATTACAAAAAAATTTGCAATGATAACAGACATAATCTGTGTACTACTAGAGGCAAGAAAAATTTCACAGGTACCCCAAATAGAATGAGGTACTTGGACCTAGTAGGCCAAAATCTCAACTCATTTGAAATATAATTGAAACTTTAACAGCCTGATTTATGGACCCAGAATCTGTTGAAGTTTTGAGATGAATAAGTAGTTTCCTTGGTTCAATATGTGCTTCACTGAAGTGTAGCCAGATCCTAATGGACAGGAGGTCCGAGGACCAGCCACACTGCGTCTGGCAGGTTTGTTTTCTTTTTAGCAATTAAAACCCAGAACAGACCATTATCCTTCGTTATTGGGGTTGCAAGAGAGGTTGTTTAAACAGTAGTTATAATCACAGAACTCTTGCCCGTCATCCAGCTATTGCATAAAACGTGCCTGAGTGCACTGGTTCTCCAGGGGCCTGTTCTGAGGTTACCACAACTGAATGCCCCGCGTGGAATGTGTCTCACCTTCACGCAGTACTTTAGGAATCAATCCAGTGTTTTTCTGGATGTTCTTTTTAAAACTGGAGTCTTTCCACTCCTTCCTGAGCCTTCTGGTATTGCAGCCTGATACTCTTCATTGAATTTGGACTCAGGAGCAAAGAAATGGCTTCCCAGGATGGAAAAGTTTGGAGAGATCCGGTGGGCCACGGGGGAAGAGCTTCGTGACTCCTGAAGCGCACAGTTTTAGGGGACCAGTGTCAGACCCCTGCTTCCTGAGACCCAGAGACGTGCCAGGCAGTCTCCACAGAGAAAGGGCTTGGGAGCGGCCATGTGACTGCAGGGAGCAGATGAGCCGCACAGGAAGACCCGGCTGCCCTCGAGCTCTCTCCTCTGGTGAGTACTGGCGGCCAGTGGAGGCGCTGTGGCCACCACTGAGGGCTGTGAGCTCATTGGGAGGACTCTTTAAGTTTTGTTTGTTCTCCTACTGATTTGCTCAATACTTTTATTTATTTATGTATGTATCTCAAAGCAGAGCAACAAAGTGAGAGGGAGAGAAAGAGAAATCTGGGGCTGGCTTTGTGGCGTAGTGGGTAACCCATGTGGGCGCCAGTTCCAGCTGTTCCACTTTTTTTTTTTTAAGATTTATTTATTTACTTGAAAGGCAGAGTTACAGAGGCAGAGAGAGAGAGAGAGAGAGAGAGGTTTTCCATCCGCTGGTTCATTCTCCCAAATGGCTGCAATGGCAGGAGCTGGGTTGATCCGAAGCCAGGAGCCAGGAGCTTCTTCCAGGTATCCCATGTGAGTTCAGAGGCCCAAGAACCTGGGCCATCTTTCTACTGCTTTCCCTGGCCATAGCAGGGAGCTGGATTGGAAGAGGAATATCCGGGACATGAACCAGCACCCATATAGGATGACGGGAATTCAGTCGGTGGCTTTACCAGCTATGCCACAGCACCCGCACCGCTGTTCCACTTCTGATCCAACTCCCTGCTGATGCGCTTGGGAAAGCAGTGGGTGATGGTCCAAGTCCTTGGATCCCTGCACCCACATGGGAGACCTGGAAGAAGCTCCTGGCTCCTGGCTCCTAGCTTCTGCCTGGCCCAGCCCTAGCTGTTGCAGCCATTTGGGGAGTAAACCAGCATATGGAAGACCTCTCTCTCTCTCTCTCTCTCTCTCTCTCTCTTTCCCTCTCTGTAGTTCTGCCTTTCAAATAAATAAAATCAATCTGAGAGAGAGAGAGAAAGAGAGAGATCTTCCATCTACTTCCCCCAAATGATTATAAATGCCAGGACTGCGCCAAGCCAAAGTCAGAAGCCCAGAACTCTATCCAGGTCTCCCACGTGTGTGGCAGGGGCCCAAAAACACTTGGACCATGATCCCCTGCCTTCCCAGGCACATTAGCAGGGAGCTGGATCAGAAGCAGAGCAGCTCTAGGACTCAAATCAGCACCCTGACATGGATGCCAGCACTGAAGCAGCGGTTTGTTAATTGCTTTTTCTTTTCTTTTAAGATTTATTTATTTTTGATTTGAAAAATCAGAGTTACTGAGAGAGAGGGAAAAACAGAGAGAGAGAGAGAGATCTTCCATCTTCTGGTTCACTCCCCAAGATGGCCACAAAAGCCAGGCCCAAGTCGAAGCTTCATCGGGATCTCCAAGCACTTGAGCAGTTGTCTGCTGCTTTTCCCAGGCCATTTGCAGGGAGCTGGATCAAAAGTGGAGCTGCCAGGACTCAAACTGGCACTCATAAGGGATGCCAGGGTGGCAGGTGCAGCTTTTATCTACTACATCCCAACGCCAGCCCCTGAAGCAGTGGTTTAACTCATCCCACCCGAGCTCGAGCCCCTGGCTCAATACTTTCAACTGCTTATTATTTTTACTCCCACGCCTTGTTCAGTTGTCAAAGGTAACATGGCCCTATCAAAACAACTGAAGGACAGAAGAGCTGCTGAGAGTCCAGCACTGTGGTCTTCGGCAGTCACTGGGGAGTGTCCAGAAGAGACCAGACCGCTGCCGTCCACAGAATCAATAAAAAAGGTGTGGACAGAGAGGCATCTAATCATCGTCAGCCTTTCCATTTCTTGAACAAGACAAGCAGTTGGTTCTTCTTTAATTGTTAAGTTGTGGGATATGATGCAGCCATTAAAAACAATGGAGGCAAATCAGTGCGTGCTGCTACAGGCAGGTCTCCAGCCCCGCTGCTTGGCCGAGAAGGCAAGGCACAAACATGGCATGCACGTGTGCAGAGAGGGTGTCAGGCTTATTGCACGTGCAGATATTCTTGTATACGGGAAAATTTCTGGAACAGAGGCCAACACTGTGGTGTAGCAGGTTAAGCTGCCGCCCATGATACCAGCACCACATATGAGCACCATTCAGTCCCGGCTTCTCCACTCCTGATCCAGATCCCTGCTAATGTGCCTGGAAAAATGAGTGGAAGATGGTCCCAAGTACTTGGACCCTGCACTCACATGGGAGACCTGGATGGAGTTCCAGGCTCCTGGCTTCAGGCTGGCCCAGCACTGTCCATTGCATCCATTTGGGGAGTGAACCAGCAAATGGAAGATCTCTCTCTCTCTCTCTCACTCAGCCTTTCAAATAAATATGTAAATCTTTTTTAAAAATTTTCTGGAACATTAACAAGAAATGCATTATATATAGTTACCTTTGAGGACCAGGCAGGAAAAAAAAAAGCTTCCTGTTCATTGGATGTGGTTTGAGTTATTTTTGCCACGTGCTTGCATTGTACAATATTTATTGGGTGCTTTGACCCCCCAGATCCTGGTTCTAGGTGCTCAGGATGCTGCAATGAGCAAAGGAGACAAAACTCCTGCATTTATGAGCCGACATGGAAGTAAGAAAGACAGACGATGAACAAACAGACAGATGACGGAATGTATCACAGGATAGTGATAACAGCTTGAAGCAAAACCCCGAGAGGCTAGAGTGATGAGGCTGCTGTTTTGGACACAAGGGGTCTGGGAAGTTCTCTCTGAGACCTGAAGGGAGGGGGCATGAGTCATGCAGTCATGGGTGAGGTGGAAGAACATTCCAGGCAGAGGAGGCCAAAAGTGCAAAAGCCCTGAGGCTAGTGCACACTCCGCGTGTCGAAGGAAAACGATGAGGCGACCTAACACCAGACCACTCGGGACCTCAATGCCCACAGTGAACTCTTTGGATTTTATTCTGAGGGGGCTAAGGAACCAATGAGGAGTATGCAGGTAGAAGTATTCCTTTTGGGGGGCTGGTGCTGTGGCACAGTGGGTTAAAGCCCCAGCCTGCAGCGCCAGCATCCATGTAGGCGCCAGTTCATGTCCCGGCTGCTCCTCTTCCAATCCGGCTCTCTGCTATGGCCTGGGAAAGCAGTAGAAGAAGGCCCAAGTCCTTGGGCCCCTGCACCTGCGTGGAAGACCTGGAGAAAGCTCCTGGCTCCTGGCTTCGGATCAGCTCAGCTCTGGCCGTTGCAGCCATTTGGGGAGTGAACCAGCAGAATGGAAGACATCTCTCTCTGTCTCTACCTCTCTCTGTAACTCTTTCAAAGAAATAAAAAAAAATTCTTAAAAAAGTATTCCTTTTAAAAAAATATTTATTTATTTATTTATTTATTTATTTATTTATTTATTTATAAGACAGAATTACTGGAAAAGGGAGGCAGAGACGGAGGGAGAGAGAGGTCTTCCATTTGCTGATTCACTTCCCATTTGTCGGCAACACACGGCTGGGGGTGGACCAGGCTGAAGCCAGGAGCCAGAACTCCATCTGGGTCTCCCATGTGGATGGCAGAAGCCCAAACACTGGAGCCATCCTCTGCTGCCTTCCCAAGCACATTAGCAGGTAGCTTGATGGGAAGTGGAGCAGCCAGGACTAGAACTGGCACTCATGTGGGTGCCAGTCTCACAGGTGCTGGCTTGACTGGCTGTGCCATAATGTTGGCCTCATGGAACTGGGAGAACTATCTCACTGGTATTTCTAAAAGATTGCTGTGGGGCTGGCATGGTAGTCTCGGCTGCTCTGCTTCTGATCCAGCTTCCTGCTAGTGCGTTTGGGAAGGCAGTGGAAGATGGCCCAAGTACTTGGACCCCTACCATTCATGTGGGAGACCCAGATGGAATCCCTGGCTCCTGGTTTTGGCCTGGCCAAGAGCTGGCTGTTGTGGGCATTTGCAGAATGGATCAGCAGATGAAAGATCTCTCTCTCTCTCTCTCTCTCTCTCCTCTCTCTCTCTCTCTCACACACACACTCACTCTCATTCTCACTCTCACTCTTTCTCTCCCCCTGCCCCACTGTTGCCCTGCCTTTCAAATAAATAAATAAATCTTACAAAGTAAAAGATCACTCTGCCACAATGGAGAGAACAGACCGGGAACGGGCAAGCGAGGAAGCAGAGAGACCAGTTTGGAGATCACCGCAGATGCAAGGCCTGGCGATGGCTGAGACTACACGGTATTTGCTGCTCATGGCTGCTGCAACAGGTCACCTGAGCGGTTCAAAGAACCAGAAATATGTTCTCGCACAATGCTGGGGTCCAGACGTGAGAAATCAGTTCCACTGGGCTGGATCAAGACGTTGGCAGGGCTGGACTCTTCCCGAGTCTCCAGGAGAATCCACGCCTCCTCCAACTTGCAGTGGCTGCTGAGGCTCCTCGGCTTGTGGCCACATCACTCTGATCTTCAAAGCCGGCATCCTCAAGTCTCTGGGTGTGCCGATCCACATTGTGCGCGCTCTCTCTCTCTCTCTCTCTCTCTCTCTCTCTGCTGTCTTGTGTCAGCTCTCCCTTGCCTCTCTATTCTAAGGACAGGTGATGGTATTTAGGGCACACCCAGATAATTCAAGATAATCAACCCATCTCTCAAGACCCTTAACTTAATCACATCTGCAAAGACCCTTCTTCCCTGTAAGTAATATTTACACATCCTAGGGATTGGGACTTGGTATTTCCGGGAGCCCTTATTCACCTACCACACTGGGGTCAGCAAATATTTTCAGTAAAGGACCAGATTTTACATATTTTACGTTTGGAAGGTCCTGTGATCCTTGTCACAGCTACTCCAGTCTGCCCCTGTGGTACAAAAGCAGCTATGGACAATACAAACCAAAGGGCATGCCGAGGTTCCAGCAAAACTCTATGAAAAGGAGTGCCACCTGTTAGATGAAGGTTGAGGGTCTTAAGGGGGTCTTTGGTGGGTTTAGGATACATGTTGAGAGCAGACTGCTCAGCTTGTGCTAAGGATTGAATATGATAAGAGAAAAGATGTTTTGGAGCCAAGTTTGACTCTTGGGATTTGGGCCAGAGCAACCGAGTTGATGGTGATGCATTCAAAGACGAGAGGAGGAGCAGACTTAGGAGTGGGTGGGAACCCCAAATTCCATCTGGGCCCTGCTAATAATTCTGAAATGCATATAAGATACACAAGTGGAGATATCAAGAAGGCAACTGAATATGTGCGGGAACTTCAAAATGTTTGTGGAAATTTTTGAAATCCATGCATCCATGCATAATTTTTTTCTATTTTTTAAAGACTATTTGAAAGGAGAGGGGGGAACAGAGAGAGAGAGAGAGACAGAGACTGAGACAGAGAGATCTTCCATCCTGTGGCTCACTCCAAATGGCTGCAACTGCCAGGGCTGGGCCAGCCAAGCTCCACCCGGTCTCCCACACGGGTGGCAGGAGCCCAGGCACTTGCGCCATCACTAGCTGCCTCCCAGGGTGCATTAGCAGGAAGCTGGAGAGGAAGCCCAAAAGTACTTGAGCATCTTCTGCTGCTTTCCCAGGCGTGTTAACAGGGCGCTGACAGCCAGGACTCGAACCAGCACTCATACGGATGCCAGCAATGCAGGCGGCAGCTTCAAAATACACGTTCTCTGTGAACTCTCTGATGGGACCTCCTGCGTACCTGAAGCACACAGGAGTTATAACCAGGAAAACAGAGTAGTCAGCGCTCAGTGGACTCTAAAGCCGTGGATTTCCCGGGGAGGGACATAGCGCACTTTCACTCAACCACAGTTCTGAAAAAGGATAGAGATCATGCCTCTCGTACAAATACAGAGAGTATGTGTCAAGGACTTTCTTTAGCTCTTTAATTAACGAAGGAATCAGTGAGATGTTGAAACCAGTTCAAAAGAGGGTTAGAAGAGCAGAGATGTACAGGCCAGCTGGTTCTATCCTGTAGGGCAATAAACTGCCATGTTCAGAGCCATATTTTCTGTGGAACAAAGTCATCTGCATTATTCTCTCTTTCCTATTTCTGTATGGCCCACAGAAAGAAGCTCACCCCCACAGGATCACTCAGTCTCGTCTCTGCCTCTCAGTAAATAAATAATAAATGATTTTTTAAATATAAGAAATTCTTTGAGCACTGTGGTGTGACGGGTTGAGCTGAGGCCTGCGGTGCCGGCACCCCATACAGGCACCAGTCTGAGTCCCAGCTGCTCCACTTTCGATCCAGCTTCCTGCTGATGTGCTTGAGCTGTTGTACCATGTGGGAAACCCAGATGAAGCTCCTGGTTCTTGGCTTCAGCCCAGCCCAGCGCTGCCTATTGCAGCCATCTGTGGAGTGAACCAGCAGATGAAAGAATCATCTCTCTCTTTCTCTCCATTCCTCTCTTTCTCCTTCCCTCTCTCTGTAACTCTGCCTTTCCAATAAATAAATAAATCTTTAAAAAAAAAGAAAAGAAAAGAAATCATTTGAGCAAAGACATGTGGATATCAGAGAGAGGGCTGTTTAAAAGGAGTTTAGACTTTTTAAAAAGAAGTTTAATTTTTAAAACATTGGTGAAGAGGGAAAAAATGCAAGCAGGAAAATATGAATCATAGATTGAGTTAAACTTGTTTGTTTTCCCGCCCATGATGTGTGCTTTCAAGTCCCCGGCGTGCAGTGATGCTGTGGGCAGGAGATAAGTGTGAGAGCCGACGAATAACTTTAACAATGCTGATCTTTTCACCCTTTCGGAAGGAAAATTGGCTCTCCTTTTCCATTAGCCGAGACTCCCATCTGCCTCGCTCCTCCACCCACAAAGAATCAGCCTGCATGTGTGACAATACTTAAAGGAGAAATTAAAATTTTAGTAGTAAATAGCAATTCAAAAATAGGTTTCTTGAAAGAATCTCCTGGCTAATGAGCGTGCCGCTCTGGAGCATACCTGGAGCTGCCGGGCTGCGTCCCGGAGCGCTGCAGTAAACGCTCGGAAATGAAGTTGTAGTTATCTGCCCTTTTTTCGGAGCCAAGGCGGGAGGGGGCTATTGCTATTTTAATTCAGACTGGGTGAAGCGCAGCCTTCAGACTTGTGCAAAGATCTCTCAAAGCGCGATTTTCTTCAGTGACAAAGATTTCTTTCTTTTTCATCTTGTCAAACAGAATCACTCACAGATAAAGTCAATTTGCTCCTTTGCCATCACGTTGGGCTATTTCCTTTTGCCAGCTGACTAACGGTTTCTAGGGCAGGCTGGAATTAATCATTCAGCACCCAGGGATTTTTCAGGCCAGCCAGGACTGAGGATCAGAAACAACAAAGCCCACAGCCACCCTTGACAGGAAGGGCCTCGCCCCAGAGCCCCTTGGGAAGAGCACTTTGTGAACTGCTAGGCAGTGGCCGATCTTGAGTCTCCAGATCCTGGCCATCCTGTCACCCTAACTGGGAGTCCTCTGTGCTGAAATATTCCCGTGTTGAGGTCTGTTTCCCCCATTTCCCAAGAGGTCTCCCCAGGAGGTCGGCGCCCGGAGCCTGCACCCGGAAAGCCCGAGCCCCCCGTTTCCGCTCCAGCAGCCCTGAGCCCTGAGTGCTGATTCTCCAGCCAGCTCCCTCTTGTGACCTGAGACACCGTGTTCCTTGCATCAGGGTGCTGACTTCATTGGCCACTCCTGCCTGTGCTCCCAAAGCCGTGCCAATCGCCCTTCTCCCGTCTGCACGTTCCAGACTCAAAGGCCAAACGTGGTCTCGGGCGCACAGCCTGGAGCAGCATCCTGTGCCGGGCCAGCGCTCCGAGGCCAGCCGGCCAGTGTGCTTGAGCAAATGTCAAGAAAAGCTCGCCGCACACAAGCTCCAGAAATACTGTGGAATTGTTCTGTCCTTTTAAAAATGGAAAACGCCTTGGCAGGGTGATATATTATTTGCCTGGCTGCATTTTCTCTCTGTCTCCGTCAAGGCTTGGAAAGTACTGGCACTTCTGCCTCTTCAAGCGCAGCGCGGTGTAACTGGACCACATCTAATGCCTGTGCGATGCAAATGAAGATTGAGACTGCTGTTTCCTTTGATGTGTGTGACTAAATGCTCAGAGGGGATATTTTCCTCCCGATCCTCCGGCGGATGCAGCCTCTTTAAAAGTACCTGTTGGCTCCCTCTCCCCATTGGCAACTGAAGTCCTCCCCGCCAGCGCGCAGGCAGAGGAGGAGGCTGGGCCCCGGGCGTGATGAATGTCTTTCTCCGGGAAGAACATCCTCTCCGTGTTTGCCATGATTGTTAAAGTTCTGGAGGGAATTAAGAAGCGTGAAAGGCACGTTAATGATGGGTAGCTGCAATGAGCCTCTCGGGCTCGCCTGAGAGTCCAGAGAGCACCTTGCGAGAGGGAAGCCGGGGAGGCGGCTGAGTCATGGCTGGAATGCACAGGGGTTCTAGCTGCTCGCGGCGCCGAGGGCCTGGGAAGCAGGGCAGCGCCGTGCAAGAGCCAAGTGGACCCACGTACGTGTCCAGCATTCAGTCTCCTCCTGCCGAGGGGGGAGCGGAGCCACCACCAGCACCAGCAGAGCTGGAGCTCTATCCGGAAGCTGGGTGGTCCCTGGGAGCGCACGTGCCAGGACGGCGCGGGCTCACAGCGCCAGCAGGACTGCCGGCCTCCAAGCTGGCCGTGCCGGGCGCGGGATTCTCACCCCACTCGGCCCTTTGTTCCTGAAAGTTCCCATGAAACAAGGCAACGAATGGCTTATGTAGTTTTTTAAAGATTTATTTTATTTATTTATAAGTCAGAATTACAAAGAGGAGGAGAGACAGGGAGAGACAGAGAGAAATCCTCCATCTGCTGGTTCAGTCTCCAAATGGCTGCAATGGCCAAGGCTGGGCCAGGCTAAAGCCAGGAGAGCCAGGAGAGCCAGGAGCCTCCTCCAGGTCTCCCATGTGGGTGCAGGGATGTGGGATATATGGGCCCATATGAGCCCAAGAGTGGTTTATGTTTAAAAGCAAGAAAACAAAAACAATTTGGAACCATGAATCATGATTTGGGTCATTAGTTTATTTTTACTGTGTCCTCTCTTTTTTTCCTGGTAAATGTTCCAGTAGTTCTCTTGAGGAGGATATTGGAGAATGGGATTTTTTTTTTTTTTTTTTTTTTTTTTTTTTTTTTTTTTGGAAGCAGAGAGAAAAAGACAGATAGAGAGTTCCCATCCACTGATTCACTCCCCAGTGCCAAATGGGGCTGGGCCAGGCCAGAGCTGGGAGCCAGGAACTCAATCCAGGTCCCCCACAGGGGTGGCAGGAACCCAGTGACTTGAGCCATCCCTGCTGCCTCCAGGGAGCCTGGACCACTCACAGGAGGCTAACAGGAAGCTGCTGCCTGGAGCTGGAGCCGTGCATGGCATTCGGGCATCTTAACGCTCAGGATACACGACCTCTTCCTGGAGACGGGATTTTAGGCAGCAGCTCCATGATACCAGGGACTGTAACACAGCTTCTGCTGTGTGCCCAGAGCTTAGACAGAACAAGCACACAACAGTGTGCAAGAGATACCAAATGAATGAATGAATGAATGCATGACGGCCCACGCCTGCCCTATCCAAAGGAGCCAGGTTGCTGTGAGGCAGGGAATTCCCAGGGAATTCAAGGTGGCCCTGGCGTGGACACTGTTCCAGTCAGCTGGGCTGCCATAACAAAGCCCCACAGACGGCCAGTGCTGAGGCTCACTAGGCTAATCCTCCGCCTGCGGCGCCGGCACCCCGGGTTCTAGTCCTGGTCGGGGCGCTGGATTCTGTCCCGGTTGCTCCTCTTCCAGTCCAGCTCTCTGCTGTGGCCCGGGAGTGCAGTGGAGGGTAGCCCAAGTGCTTGGGCCCTGCACCTGGATGAGAGACCAGGAGGAAGCACCTGGCTCCTGGCTTCGGATCGGTGCAGCGCGCCAGCCACAGCATGTTAGCCATAGTGGCCATTTGGGGGGTGAACCAACGGAAGGAAGACCTTCCTCTCTGTCTCTCTCTCTCTCACTGTCTAACTCTGCCTGTCAAAAAAAAATAATAAAAATTTAAAAATTTAAAAAATAAAAAAGCATGCATTATCTATTTTTATTTATTTTTTAAAGATTTATTTATTTGAAAGGCAGTTAAAGAGAGGCAGAGGCAGAGAGAGAGAGAGAAGTCTTCCATCTGCCAATTCACTCCCCAGATGGCCATAATGGCCAGAGCTCCTGCCACTGATCCAAAGCCAGGAGCCAGGAGTTCTTCCAGGTCTCTCATGTGGGTGCAGGAGCCCAAGGACTTGAGCCATCTTCTGCTGCTTTCCCAGGCCTTAGCAGAGAGCTGGATCGGAAGTGGAGCAGCCAGGCCTTGAACCAGCGCCCGTATGGGATGCTGGTCCTCATATATTCTATTCCAGTGATAGAGACAAGGAAGCAAACACTGTCACAACTCAGAGCAAGGAATTACATCTATAACCTCCAGGAGACCATCACAGGCTGGGCAGGGGGCGTGGCAAAAAGCACAGACTGGGCCAGAGTCAGGGCACAATGGGTTAAACCACCACATGCACGCCGCTGGCTGACCAGCATTCCAGGTGGGCGCCAGTTTCTATCCCAGCTGCTCCACTTCTGATCCAGCTCCCTGCTAATGGCTGGGAAAAGCAGCAGAAGATGGTCCAAGTGTTTGGGCCCTGCCACCCACATGGGAGACTTGGAAGAAGCTCCTGGCTTCACCAGCTTACCAGCCCACACCATGGTGGCCATTTGGGGAGTGAACCAGTGGATGGAAGATTCTCTTTCTCTCTCTGTCTCTTTGTCTCCCTCTCTCTCTCTGTAACTCTTTCAAATAAATAAAACTTTAAAAAAATTAGCCTATTTTGTTGCAAAAAATGAAACCCATGCATAGCTTGTTCATAACCCGCGTGCCGCATTACCTGACCCCTTGTCGCTCCCCCTCTTCGCGTTGGAACGACACTAAACCTGCCTAGGCTTCCTATCCGAGTCACGGCACCATTATGTCGCTCCCCCTCTTCGCGGAGGAACGACACAAGACCCTGCGCTGTTCTTTTGTCTGCTCAGCCCTCCCCGGGTTTGCTGCTGGTTCTTCCCGGGTTGGCTACCGTCCCTTCCACCTCCGTGGAAGGGCGGTTCCCCCTGCCACTTTCCCCACTTCCGCGGGGGAGCGGCACACCGCCGGCCGGCTCTCTCGGGGGCTGCACAGGTGTTCCTTCAGATAGATGTTCCTGGTGCATGTTGTCTCTCTCCTCCTTTATAGTCCTCTTCCGCCAATCCCAACTCGGCTGCCCACACGCCGAGCACGCTGCTCTCCTCCAATCAGGAGCAGGATCAGCTCCTGCAGGTCATCACTCAAGTTGGCGAGAGGCAGCTGCGTAGAAGCTGTTTACTCCTCTCCCAGCGCCATATTGTGGGAGAGCAGATGTATAGAATAAGTCTTAATTCCAGTAACAGTCTAGTCCGAGTTGCTCCCCACAACCCCTCCCACTCTGCCATCTTTCCAAGGGAAGGGAATGAAAACACAAGTTCTCCCCAGCACTTGGGGCCCAGGCTGGATCACAAGACTGCATGCGTAAGAGGGCAAACGTTTCCACTCTGAAGCGTAGAGCAACCCCCAGTTAAAACCTCCTTCCCTTGGCCGACGCCGCGGCTCACGTGGCTAATCCTCCACCTGTGGCCCTGGCACCCCGGCTTCTAGTCCTGGCTGGGGCACTGGATTCTGTCCCGGTTGCTCCTCTTCCAGTCCAGCTCTCTGCTGTGGCCCATGAAGGCAGTGGAGGATGCCCCAAGTGCTTGGGCCCTGCACCCCATGGGAGACCAGGAGAAGCACCTGTCTCCTGGCTTTGGATCCGCACAGCAGCCACTTGGGGGTGAACCAATGGAAGGAAGACCTTTCTCTCTGTCTCTCTCTCTCTCTCACTGTCTAACTCTGCCTGTCAAAAAAGAAAAAACAAACAAACCTCCTTCCCTGGAGCCATGAGCAGAACCCAGAGCGGCCATCTCTGGAAACGAGAAGCCCCTTGACGCCCTCCACCCCTCGCCATCCCCTCCCGCCTCTGGCAGCCACCTTTATGGGGGCTTTACTCCCACACTTTCCACCCCGCTGCAGGTTGGCGTCTACCCCGTGCCTCCACCGAAACAGGGCTGGTGGAAATCTCCAGTGACCTCCAGGCTGAATTCTCATCTGTCCTCTGATATTTTTTAAATCGTGATAAAATGCACATAATTAAAATCACCATCGTAATCACTTTTTAAAAGATTATTTATTGGGACTAACATCATGGTGTAACAGGTAAAGTGGCCACCTGAGATGCTGGCACTTCATGTGGGCACCTGTTTGAGTCTTGGCTGCTCCACTTCTAATCCAGTTCCCTGCAAATGCATCTGGGAAAGCAGCGGAAGATGGTCCGAGTACTTGGGCTCCTGTATCCACATGGAAGACCTGGAAGAAGCTCCTGGTTCCTGGCTCCTGCCTTTCAAATAAATACATATTTTTTAAAAAAGACATGTTATTTATTTATTTACCTAAAAGTCAGAGTGACAGAGAAAGGGAGACACCAAGAGACAGAGAGAGAGAGGGAGAGAGGGAGAGAGAGAGAGAGAGAGAATCTTTTATTGCTGGTTTGTTCTCCAAATACCAGCAACATCCAGGACTGGGCCAGGCTGAAGCCAGGAACCAGGTCTCCCATAAGGGTGACAGAGCCCGGGCGCTTGAGCTATCACCGCTGCTTCCTAGGGAAGCATCAGCAGGAGCTGGGGAGGGGGCTGGGCTGGGCTGGGGTGGGGCTGGGGCAGGGCTGGGCTGGGCTGGGCTGGGGCTGGGGCTGGGCTGGGCTGGGCTGGGCTGAGCTGGAGTTGGGGCTGGGCTGGGGCTGGGCTGGGCTGGGCTGGGGCTGGGCTGGGGCTGGGGCTGGGCTGGGGCAGGGCTGAGCTGGGCTGGGGCTGGGCTGGGGTTGGGGCTGGGCTGGGGCTGGGCTGGGCTGGGGCGGGGCTGGGCGGGGCTGGGCTGGGGCTGGGCTGGGCTGGGGCTGGGCGTTGAGCCCAGGCCCCCAACACAGACTGCAGGCATCTGAAGTGTTCCTCTCTACTTTTCCACTTTTTGATTAGCCTCATGTGAGCAGGACCTCCTCAAAGCATCCAACCATCAAACTTACTCAAAGCTCCCAGGAAAACCAGAGATTCCAGGACTCTGGGCTGATGTCCAGGGCCACAGTCTCTCCAGGTAGTGAACCTGAAGGCCCTGCAGCATGAGCGGTGTCTGGGCCAGGCTGGGCGTCGCAGGGGCCATGTTTAGGAGTCCAGCCTCTGGAGACAGAAGGGGCTGGCTTCAAATCCCACCCACTCATCGTTACACGGCTTCCTCTGAATTATTCAGCTTCTCCAAGTCTCGCTTCTCACATCTGTAAAACGGAGGTGAGATAAGCCCACCTCAGGAGCTGTCCTGTAGATTACATCAAGCACATGGTGAAGCGCCACGCCCAGTGCCTGGCACATATTAAGCACTCAATAAACACAGGATGTCTTCATTAACTCAGATCCAGTCCTTGGGAGCACGGTTACTGACCTGATTAGCCACAGATTGGTGCTACAGACAATGGACTATACACATATGTATCATAAGAAATACTGCCTCAGGCCAGCGCTGTGGCGCAGCGGGTTAAAACCCCAGCCTGCAGTGCCAGCATCCCATATGGGCTCTGGTTCATGTCCCAGCCACTCCAATTCCGATCCAGCTCTCTGCCATGGCCTGGGAAAGTAGTGGAAGATGGTCCAAGTCCTTGGGCCCCTGCACCCACATGGGAGACCTGGAATAAGCTCCTGGCTCCTGGCTTCAGATCAGCTCAGCTCTGGCCATTGTGGTCATCTGGGGAGTGAACCAGCAGATGGAAGACCTCTCTCTCTCTCTCTCTCTCTGGCTCTATTTCTCTCTGTAACTCTGTCTTTCAAATAAATAAAATAAATCTTTAGAAAGGAGGAAGGAAGGAAGGAAGGAAGGAAGGAAGGAAGGAAGGAAGGAAGGAAGGAAGGGAGAGAGAAAGAGAGAAAGGAAGAAAGGAAGAAAGGAAGGAAGGAAGGAAGGGAGGGAGGGAGGGAGGAAGGAAGAGAGAAAGAGAGAAAGGAAGAAAGAAAGGAAGAAAGACTGCCTCTAAGAGCCACTTAATTCCGTCTCAGCCCTCAGCCGGCCCCGGGCCTCTCCTGCCCCACAGTCACACCCGAGCCCCAGGCTCACGGCTCGTGCCAAGCACTCTGCCCTGCCTACTCTCAGGTTTTCTTATGGAGTTGGGGTTTCAGAAACAGACGCCAGAGTCTTGCAGCTTCCCCTGTGATCTGCCAGTTCCAGCAACTGTCAGAGGATGTGACAGACACACGGAGCCAGCTACCCAGCTGAGGAAGGGGAAGGAACAAGGGAAAATACAGAGACGGGAGAAGCATCAGCAGCATTCCGGTGCTGCGTGCGCTTCCTGGGTCCCCAGAGCTGCACCCGCCTGCGGCTCTGCCAGGTTCCTGCCGTCCTAGATCGATGAGCTGAGTGCCCTATCCAGCAGTTCCCCTTCCCAGCCTTGGAGATTCCCACAACGGCCTCCGTGTGCACTCAATCCTTGGCCCACCACATGGGCGTTCATTTAGTCATTCCACAAACTTTACTAGCTCCTCCTATGTGGCAGGCCTTGTGAGCAAAATTCCTGCCCGCATGGATTTTGACATTCTCACACTGTACTATGAGAAGAAACATAAAGCAAGCAAGAGGGTAGGGAGAGCAGCAAGAGTGGCCAGAGGTGGGTTACATGACGCTGGGCGCCCACATCCCACATTGGGGCCTCTGAGTTGAGTCCCAGCTACTCCACGCTTCTGATCCAGCTCCCTGCTAGTGCTCCTGGGAGGCAGCAGATGACGGCGCACGTGCTTGGGCCCTGCACCCACGTGGGAGACCTGTATGAGTTCCAGGCTCCTGGCTTTGGCTTGACCCAGTTGGGAGTGTTGTGGGCATTTAGAGAGTGAAGCGGTGAATGGAAGGACAGTCTCTCTCTCTCTGTCTCTCTCTCTCTCTCTCCCCTCTCTCTGCCTTTTAAATAAATAAATCCTTAAAAAAATAAAGTCAGGGAAGGTAACCTCAGGGAATACTTGAGCAAAGACAGAAGCAGGCGAGGAAGCAGATATGTGGGTCTCTGGGGGAAACACATCCCCTGCAGACAGGGAAGAGCCAGTGCAAAGGGCCTGGGGTGAGTGCTTCCCTTATGAATCAGGGGAAGAGCAGAGAGGCTCAACTATGGAAGCTGAGTGAGCAAAGGAAAGCATAGAAGTGCCTGGTGTCCAAGGGGTGGGCAGGAAGAGCCCGCTGGGCCAGGTAAGGAAGTACTCATTCCGAGCACAGTGGGAACTGCAAGTGACACGGTAGGACAGATGTCACAGGGGGAGGGCACATAGTGCAGGCAGAGCAGAGGGGCTGCCTCCGAAGGTGAGCTGGAATCAAAAGTGGAGGTGGACGCAAACCCAGGCCCTCTGAGGTGGGCGTTTCGACCGCTGCACCCAGCACGCGCCCCAACGCAAGGCTGTTTCGGTGTTCAGTGTGCACAGTTGTGTGAACGCCTGTCTACCTTCAGAATGTTGAGAAGCCGGGTGGTTCAGAAGTGGCAGCGTCCTACGTGAGTGACACACACGCTTCTCTGGACACGGGGTCCCTGGATCAGCAGCAACACCGTTACTCCAGGACTTGTTAAAGACACAGATTCTGGGGGCCGGCGCTGTGGCGTAGCCGGTAAAGCTGCTGCCTGCAGTGCCGGCATCCCGTATGGACGCTGGTTTGAGTCCTGGCTGCTCTACTTCCAATCCAGCTCTCTGCTAGGGCCTGAGAAAGCAGTGAAGATGGCCCAAGTCCTTGGGCCCCTGCACCCACATGGGAGACCCAGAGGAGTCTCCTGACTCTTAGCCTCAGATCGGTGCAACTCTGGCCATTGCGGCCATTTGGGGAGTGAACCAGCAGATGGAAGACCTCTCTCTCTCTCTCTCTCTCTCTCTCTCTCTCTGCCTCTGCCTCTCTGTAACCCTGCCTTTCAAATAAAATAAATAAATCTTGTTTAACAATGCGGATTCCGAGGTTTCCCTCCAGCCCCACTGTGTCAAAAACACCGTGCAATCTATGTGTACCGAGCCCTCGGGTGAATCTGCGCACGCTCCACCTCAGAATCGCTGCTCCAAGTTCTCGGCTCCCCTTCTATTATTTTATTTACTTATTTGTTACTTGTTTATCTGGAAGGCAGAGATCCAGAGGCAGTGCCCGTCTGCTGATTTCCTCCCCAAGTGCTGGCGACAGCCGGGACTGAGCCAAGGCTGGCCGGCTCCCCCTTTCAGTCTCTGCCTTTGGAGGCGTGAGTAGGATTTGAGCCATGGAGGAAGAAAGGGGCTTCCTGTGTGTCCTCTACCTTCCAGGCACCCTGTCTGAAGTGTTCTGAATTTATTTTATTTATTGATTGATTTATTTTTGCCAGACTTAAACAGTAAGAGAGAGAGAGAGAGAGTTATAGACAGTGAGAGAGAGACAGAGAGAAAGGTCTTCCTTCCATTGGTTCACTCCCCTAATGGCCAGTACACCGATCCAAAGCCAGGAGCCAGGTGCTTCCTCCTGGTCTCCCATGCGTGTCCAGGAACCCAAGCACTTGGGCCATCCTCCACTGGCCTCCCGGGCCACAGCAGAGAGCTGGACTGGAAGAGGAGCAACCGGGACAAAATCCGGCGCCCCGACCGGGACTAGAACCTGGGGTGCCGGCACCACAGATAGAGGATTAGCCAAGTGAGCCACGGCGCTGGCCGAAGTGTTCTGAATTTTAAAATGGGCCATGTTTTCCTTTTTTTTTTTTTTTTTTTTTTTTTTTTTTTTTGACAGGCAGAGTGGACAGTGAGAGAGAGAGAAACAGAGAGGAAGGTCTTCCTTTTCCATTGGTTCACCCCCCAATGGCCGCTGTGGCCAGCATACCGCGCTGATCCAAAGCCAGGAGCCAGGTGCTTCTCCTGGTCTCCCATGGGGTGCAGGGCCCAAGCACTTGGGCCATCCTCCACTGCCCTCCTGGGCCACAGCAGAGAGCTGGACTGGAAGAGGAGCAACCAGGACAGAATCCAGCGCCCTGACCGGGAATAGAACCTGGGGTGCCAGCGCTGCAGGCGGAGGATTAGCCTATTGAGCCACGATGCCAGCCCCATGTTTTTCATTTTTTAAAAATTTACTTTTTATTAAAGGGGTAGAAAGATGGAGACAGAGTTTAAGAGAGAGAGAGAAAGATTTCCCATCTGCCCAAATGGTCACAGTGGCCAGGGCTTGGCCAAGAGGAAGCCAGCAGTTGGGAGTGCAGCCCAGGTCTCCCACGTGAGCCATCACTGCTGCCTCCTAGGTCTGTATTGGCAGGAAGCTGGGGTCAGGAGCTGAGGTTGGGGATTGAACCCAGGTACTCCAATAGGGGACTTTTTTCTTATGATTTATTTATGGTTTTTGTTTTGTTTTTTGTTTTTTTTTGTTTTGTTTTGTTTTGTTTTTGAGAGGCAGAGTTACAGAAAGAGAGAGACAGAGAGATCCCCCAATCTTTGGTTCACTGCCCAAGTGGCCACAATGGTCAGAGCTGGGTTGATCCGAAGCCAGGAGCCAGGAGCTTTTTCCAGGTCTCCTGCATGGGTACAGGGGCCCAAGCACATGGGCCATCTTCCACTGCTTTCCCAGGCCATCAGCAGGGAGCGGAATCAGAAGTGGAGCAGCTGGGACTTGAACTGGTGCCCATATGGGATGCTGGCGCCACAGGTGAAGGCTTAACCAACTATGCCACAGCACTGGCCCCCTGGACAAGGGCATCTTAACTACATTTATTTTATCTGCACGCATATAAGTGGAGGGACTCCCACGCTTTTGTCATTCAACCTGTTACCCATACCCAGGTCCAGTTGTTCTGGCAAACATAACACAACCAAACACACAGTGACTATTGGTCAAAGTGGCAATATCGAAACCCTTCTCCTCTGGTACAAAGTTTCTCTGCAGAGGAAGCCAGTGGCAAAGAAGCCAAATGTTGTCATTTTTTAACACCAGTCAAACACGAGGCTGGCGCTTTCAGGGTTTGTGTGCCTGGGAGAAAGCCAGCTGTTCGTTTGCTGGGGCGTCTCCTAAGGTACCAGTGATGGTTGTTTCCAAACAGAGAGGAAGCCCAGCTGAACAACCCCCCTGCCTTCCAGCTCTGCTACAACGAGGTCCTTCCCTTCGCAATGGAAGTCGGAGCCCTTGCAACATTGCAGCTGCCTGCTTAGTGAGATCCTGCCACGCCTCCCTAGTGTGTGCTAGCGCCACCCCGAGGACTCTCCTCTCGCAGCTCCAGGGGCTGTAGCCCATCCACCTAATGTGACCGTCCTGCCATTCCCCCGTGTGTCCCTTTGACTTGGAGTCAACAGCCACCGCCCGCCAGGCGTCTCTTTAGGCATAGTGGGTGCTGAGTCAGCATTGACTTTGCACCAGATGCTGGTTGGTTTTTTTTTTTTTTTTTTTTTTTTTTTTTTCAAGATTTATTTGAAAGTCAGAGATACAGAGAGAGAGGGAGAGAGAGAGAGAGAGGTCTTCTATCCATGGGTTCACTCCCCAGATGGCCGCAACAGCCAGAGCTGAGCCAGGTTGAAGCCAGAAAGCCAAGAGCCCTTCTAGGTCTCCCACATGGGTGCAGGGGCCCAAGCACTCGGGCCATCTTCTGTTGCTTTTCCCAGAGCATTAGCAGGGAGCTGGATGGGAAGTGGGGCAGCTGGGACTCAAACCAGCGTCCATATGGGATGCCGATGTCACAAGCAGTGGCTTTACCGGCTGTGCCACAACCAGTACCCCAGCCACTGCTTTAAAGGCCCACTGAGATGGGTCCTGGGGCTGTGTCCCACCTCCCTGGAGCTGGAAACCCTGCATAGGAGAGAGAAGCCGCTTGCCCCCACGGAACACACCGAGAGTGTGTCAAAGGGTAAGAAGCATACCGTGTGTCCTACACCACTGCTCAGAAATGAGTCTCTCTGTGAGACAGCCTAGAGCCAGAGCGCCCAGCCCTGCGAGGGAGAGGCCATTGGCTCTCAGAGCTCTGTGACGGCGTGAACGCCTGCTCCTGGACAGAACGGAGAAGAGAGATTGCACACACAGCAAGGGGCCATGGAGATGAGCCAGCCATGGGGGCCGGGGGCGGGGGTGCAGAGCAAACCATGGCAACGCCCGATTCAACACAACACCCTCCCTCCAACACCTGCCCCTGACAGCACCCAAAGCCCCAGCAGGACTGAGAGAGGCGAAGCAAGTGTCCCATGAGCAGCGTCGGGAGACGCCCACTCTGCGCTCATGCCAGTTGAAGTCAGAGCTTCCTACAGCTCGCACCCGCACACCTCACCGCCCCGCCCTCCGTCAGGCCTCCCCAAAGACACAATTAAAGGCTACAGAGGATTATTTAACAAGATCTGAGATCCCCGTTCGGTGAGGACAACAGGCTGAAGCCACTATCGAGCCTAATTCTCCAGACCGTCGCATTGTCAGCAGTAAATTGTGCAAGAGGGAAGAGAAGAGAGGAGAGGGAATTCAGAGGAGTTTGCTTCCAAACTCCTATTTGGCCGCAATATCATGGTATCAGCAGAAACGCCTCAACTTCCTCCGCGGCTGTTTCCAGCGTTACTTTGCAATTTGGGAGCGTCCTGCAGAGGCTCTGGATCCATGGCCAGTCCTGGGTTCCAGTCTTGCTCCTGCTGACATGACGACACTGGGCGAGTCAGGCGGCTTCTGCGAGCGTTGACCCGCTCATCTAAAGATGCGCACGATGGGGCAAGTTTTTGGCCTCACTGGTAGGACGCTTACGTCCCGTATCACAGTGCCTGGGTTGGATGCCTGCGACCGATTCCCGGCTCCAGCTTCCTGCTAATGGGAGGCAGCAATGATGGCCCAAGCCATTGGGTTCCTGCCACTGTTCCTGTCTTCGGCCTCACTCAGTCCTGGTCATGGTGAGCGCCTAGGGAACGAATCAATGGATGGGCATTCCTTCCTCTCTCTCTCTCTCTCTCTCTGTCGTCACTCTACCCATCAAATAAACAAATAAAGATTTTAAAACTTTTTAATTTTCATAGGCAGAGAGAGAGACAGAGACAGAGATCTCTTCTATTTATTGGTTCATTTCCCAAATGCCCACCACAGCCAGGATTGGACAAGGCCAAAGCCAGGAGTGAGGAATTCAATCCAGGTCTCCCACATGGGTGCTATGGACCCAAGCACTTGGGCCATCATCTGCTGCCTCCTGGGCACGTTAGCAGGAAGCCGGATCAGAAGCAGAGTAGCTGGGACTTGAACCAGCAGATGTGGGGTGCAAGTATCCCAATCAGTAGCTTTACCTGCTGAACCACAACACCTACCCCATCAGAGAGCTATTTAAATTGCCATGATTCCTGCTGCAGCGCGACATAAATTAGCATCAGAGAACGGCTGTACGAGACACCCCAGAAACAGAGGCACGGCCCCAGCATGGCCCCAGCACGGCACTCTGCCATCCGCAGGTCGGCAGCAGCCTCTCAGCCAGCAGCTCGCTTTCTCTCTCTCTCTCTCTCTTTTTTTTTTTTTTTTTTTTTTTTTGTCCGGCTTTTATTTTGAATGGCAGCACCCATGCTGGAAGTTGTAGGAAGGCAGACAGCAAACCCAGGTGAATCGAAGCAAAACCAGCACATTTTGCTCGTCCTCCCCCAGTATTTCCCGTCTGTGTGTACAAAGCCTATCAACCCACCGCGTTTACGAAGGGAACCCCGTGCGCTGACTGCGTGCTGAGCGCAGGCAGGGAAGGCATGCTTCGGCCATGTGGACCTCTGGGAGGATGGAGCAGAGCTCTCAGGACCACCTGGGCCGGCCTGAGGCCACCAGCGCAGCTCGCTCCGACTTTGGAAGGCATGGTTTCCCACTTCCAGACACCTGCATTCTCTCACTGACCTCCCACAGTCCTCCAAGAGCTCAGGGGAGGAACTATGGACCCAAGTACTTGGGCTCAGGCTGGGAGGAGGAACTCCAGGCCGAGGGAAACAGGATGAGGGGCTTCCAAAGGAGGAGCTGGACAGGCCTGGCCCCGGGCTGGGGCGTCCCCAGCCGCCTCCCTCTCTGCTCACTCATCGCCCCCCACCACGCGGGTTCACATTCCTATACCAGCAGCTCAGGCACCGTTCTTGGCACCAGGCATGTGGTGGTAAACTCGGGGACGAGCCTGACCAGGAGGGGAGATTCCATCGGGCAGAGAAGACAGACAGCAAAAAGCAAAGGAACAAAAACACCCAAAAACCAAAAACCAAGGAAACAGGACGGATGTCCACGTGATAAGCACTCTGATGTCCACAGGCAGGGAAACGGGGCAAGGCCTGCCTCACTGGGCACATGGGATGGAGCCCGCGGGGTGGACGGTGGGGTGCTCTGTCGGCCAGAGCTGCAGTGAGGAGCTGCTGGGACCCCCACCTCCAGGGGCCTGGACTTCGTCACACATGGAAGAGGAGCACCTCCGGAGCATTGTCGGCGGGGGACTCACATGACCCAGACTTTAAGAGAGCCAGCATTCTGATTGTTAATGTTTTCCAACCATTTACTGAATTGAATGGAATTTCACCCACTCTGCCAAGAACCGGCAGGGTGACCTTGGCCGAGCCTCTCCGCAGGTGGCCTCCCCGAAGGGACCTGTGGGCACTCAGGAGGAGTCCGGCAGCCTCTGCGGGAGGCAGACCTGTGGCGGCCCCGAGCGGGTCCTTCCGGCCCGGGCGTCCGCGTGGGTCTGTGACCTCAAACTGCTGAGACGGCAGTGGAGTTCTCCAAGCTTCTGCCAGCGCGCCGTTTCGATTGGATTATTACAGCCCATTTCTCTCCAAAATGACCCAAACCCCTCTCTGGATTCTCAGCCACAAAGGGGAAATTAACAGGAACATAAAAAGTTAAGAAGGTGAGAGAACATTATTCCTCTTGTCAACAGTAAAATCTGCCGCTGATCTTCAGTTGTGAAGACAGGCACATCTATTATTTATAGAATACAGATTGTTAAATATTAAATACTTCAGCCTGGGACAGCGCGAGGGTGAAACCAGGAGTGTGAACTTGACAAAATCGTAAAAATGGTGACTCCGTGCCAGGGTGAAGTGCACCTCCATTTACCACCACTTTACTGCCCCATAAATTAAGAAGGGAAACCTACAATGTGTCAGTTTCAAGGCCTGCGTGATGGGCGGCACTGCTGGGATGGTGTCCGCCGGTACCCAAGGCGGCGTCACAGCTGTGAGCCCGCTCGCCTGACCAGTGCCTGCCTCAGCTGGGAAGAGGGTAGAGTCCCCGGTTCCCCCCTTGTTGCCACTGGAGGGAATGGCAGGCAAAAAGCACGCTTCAGGAGCCGGTAATTTTCTTGCCGTGACTTGTGCACTTGTCCAAAGGCTTGTGTTGACAAAGGCAAAAATACTTCTTAAAAGTCTGAAAAGTCACACGTGATGCCAAGCGTCTTAATTTCTATGTGGCTTTGACAGCCCCCAGCTCACCCTAATTTATTTCTGGCCTGGATCTCTCAGGCGTATTTAAAGATGAGCCACCGCCCCTGGCGGCGTGATGGAAGTGAGATATCCCGAGATCACCCCACTCGCAGCCCTCAGCCCACCCTGAAGGGCCCACTGGCAGGAGAGCCTGACCTGTTGATTTACTGCTCGTCATACAATGACTTTTCCTGTCTTCTTATAAAGAAGATTGCACATCCAATTTGTTTTCCCTTTTTATAAAAAATGTGTTGAATCAAGCCAAAATATTTCTAATGGAGCACCTGATTGGAATACAAATTCTGCGAGTGGAGCAGCCAGCCTTCTGTTCAATGAGTGTTCGGCAGCGATTTCACATCCAATTATCTCCCTTAAAAATTGCTGATAAACTTGTCAATATTCGGAGTAACTTCAGTGTTAAAGGTGCAAATTCTGAACATTTCCACGTTGGGCAGGGGAGAAAAACGACCGTTTAATTGTTTAACAGCTTTAACCTTGATTATCCCTTTTTCTGATTGAACCCTATACAATGATATTAAATTCAAAAATTAATCTAGCCTGCAGGATGGATAATTAGTCAAAACCAGGGAAAAGTCACAAGAAATTAACAATGAAATCAATTCCTTGATTTTATGTCACACCCTTTTTCCCCTGGGCATTTGGAGGCACATTTTCAATAGGAACCCATGCTTTCTCCAGATTCTGCTCAAGTTATTTATATTCCAGAAAGATCTAGAGTATTCCTCTCAGAGGTGGGGAAACTGAAGTGAAGCGAAGTTCCACAAAGACAGGGTGGAAAATCCGCAGAGGGAATGGTTCCGAAAGAGGCCAACTAGGAAAGGGGGAAAAGACCCCGCGGAGCAGAGACCTGGAGGTTAAAGACGGCCCGGGGAGACCTGCTTTCAGAGTGCTGGTGGGATGTGGGCGCAGCGCTTCATATGGGTCTGAGACACCCGCCTCCCACATGGGGGCGCTGTGCTTCCAGTCCAACTCCCCACTAACGCACACCCCAGGGGCAGCAGGTGATGGTACTGGGCAGCCACCACCCAGGTGGGAGATCTGGATTGAGTTCTGGGATCCCGGCTATGGCTTGGCCCAGTCCTGGTTGTTGTGGGCATTTGGGGAGTGAGCCAGAGGATGGAAGATCTCTCTCTCTGTCTCTCTGTGTCACGCTGCCTTTCAAATAAATGAAAATAAATAAATTTTTAAAGCTGCTGGAAATTCAGCAGGCAGCTGTCTACTTCGGAGCAGGGAAGTAGAAAAATCTTGCGCAAGATCTCTGATGGAAGGGAGATGTGACAGATTAAATGGAATAACTGAGGAAGAATTGAGAATAGGATGAAGGCAGATCGTGCAAGAAAAACTAAAAGAAAGGCAATTAGACACTCTCAGAAAATTTTACAACAAAAAACTTACAGTAAATAATGGCCCAAAAATGTGTCATAGTATGAGAAACTGTGGATGCAAGTGAACAATTTTGTTTTTAGATTTGAAAAAGTGACACAGAATTCCCTACTGAAGCAGGTACTTCACAGTTCTGAGGCCACTATGCTGGGAAACCGCTCGCGAGATTTGTGGTTTTTGTTTGTTTTTTTTTTTTTTTTTTTTTTTGAAAGTCAGAGTTACACAGAGAGAAGGAGAGGCAGAGAGAGAGAGAGAGAGAGAGAGAGAGAGGTCTTCCATGCGCTGGTTCACTCCCCAGATGGCCGCAGCGGCTGGAGCCGTGCCGAGCTGAAGCCAGGAGCCAGGAGCTTCTTCCAGGTCTCCCATGCGGGTGCAGGGGCCCAAGCACTTGTTCCATCTTCCACTGCTTTCCCAGGCCACAGCAGAGAACTGGATTGGAAGTGGAGCCGCCGGGACTCGAAATGGTGCCCATATGGGATGTCGGCACTGCAGGCCAGGATGTTACCCCACTGCATCACAGCGCCGGCCTCTGGGGATTTTTAACTTTTAGGTTCCAGCTGCAGACACGCACCCGAGTGGACTGCACTGGCTGGACGGACACAAAGGCTACCAGTCTGACGCCTCCAAGCGTGGCTGGCAGACGTTACAGCAGGGAAGGAGGGAGGAATGGTCCTTATCTGACAATGCAGAGAATCCAGAGACACTGTGGACAGCTGACCCACAAGAAGCCGAAACAGAAGCCAATCATCCAAGCCAGAAGAGTGACTGATGATGCAAACATCAAACATGAGGAGGGAGGGGCGGGTGCTTCGTGCAGTGAATTAAGCTGCCGCTAGGGGCGCCCGCGTCCCCCATCAGAGACCCCGCTTCTGATCCAGCTCCCTGCTGGTGCATGCTGGGATGCAGCAGGTGACAGCCCACGTGCTTGGGCCCTGACACCTCCACGGGCGGCCGAGATGGGGTTCTTGACTCCGGGCTTCTCTCTGGCCCAGCCCTTGCTGTTGTAGTCATTTGAGGAGTGAACCAGTGGATGGAAGATCTCTCTCGCTCGCTCTCTCGCTCTCTCTCTCTGCCTTCTGAGATTTTTTTAATTAAAATTTTAAAAAAGGGAAAATTCAGGAAGGGACTCCAGGAAGAAATTGAAAACCTGAACAGACCTATGACAAGTAAAGAGAGAGAATTAGTAATCAGAACTTTTCACACAAGCCCAGGCACAGAATCCACTGGTGAGTTCTACCCAGTGCTTAAAGAATGAATACCAATCCTTCTCAAATTCTTCCAAAAAATAAAGTGGGGTGGGGGGTACTTTCCAGCTCATTCTGTAAGATCAGTATTCCCTGGTACCAAACCCAGAGAAAGGCATCACAGGAAAATCACATCCCAATGTCCCTTATGAATATAGATGAAAAAAAACCCTCGACAAAATACTAGCAAATCAAATCCAGCAATACTGGCAAATTGAATACTAGCAAGTCAAATCTATATAAAAAGGATTATATGACCAAGTGGGATTTTATCCCAGGAATGCAATGTTGGTTTAGCATATAAAAATCAATCAATGTAATACACCATATTAATAGAATAAAGAACAAAACCACATATTCATCTCAACAGATGCAGAAAAAGAACACAGAATCCAACACGCTTTGACACTAGGAGAGCTCAACAAACCAGGAATGGAGTAGACCTTGCTCAGACGCCCTCCGTGGAAAACCACAGTGACGTGGGTCGCAGTTAACAGACTGAATACTTTGTCTCCAAAATCAGCAGTGACACAGACATTGACCCTCGCCAGCTCCGCTCAGCATTGCACTGGAGGTTCTACCAAGGCAATGGAGCGTGAAATAAAAAAGGTGTCCAGACTGCCAAGGGAGAAGTAAAGCCATCTCTGTTCATAGGTGACATGATCTTAAATACAGAAAATCATAAGGAACACACACACACACACGTGGGGAAATTAGGTACACAAGGTAATGCAAAGATGGCGCCCAGAGGAAGTAAGGTGGGCGGAATCCAAAGTTGTTGACCACCAAAGCTGATTGGCTGCACAACGTCAGGGGAAGTGGCAACAACTGATGACGAGGGTAGAGACATGGCCAGTCCTGTGAAAATCGCCCGAAAATGACCCTTTAAGTGATTGGTTGGTCCTTATGCCCTGCCCCAATGACTCTGCAGTTTTGTGCTTTAAAAGGCTTTGTTGCACGCGAAATAAACGAGTCCCTGCTGGACTTGGCTCCCCCTGCGTCTGACTGTCTCCGGGATCGGGAGGCTGGGGCACAGGCAAGCGGCGCGCTTACCTTTCCCCGGGCCCAGTCCATCCTCGTACGGGTGGACTCAGACCCTGCACACACACAACTCTGAGAACTAATAAGCTCAACAAGGCTGCAGGATACAAAATCGCATGCAAAAATCAATTGTGTTTCTATACACAAGCAATGTACAAAAATGAAATTACAAAAACAATTCCATTTACCACAGCATCAAAAACTAAAAACTTCAGAATATTATTGAAAGACATAAATAAACAAAATCCATGTTCATGGGTTGAGAGACTTAATATTGTTAAGATGGTAACCCCAAGGGGCCAGTGCTGTGGTGTAGCAGGCAAAGCTGCCACCTACAGTGCCAGCCTTCCATATGGGGGCTGGTTCGAGTCCTGGCTGCTCCACTTCTGATCCAGCTCCTTGTTAATGTGCTTGGGAAGGCAGTGGAGCATGGTCTGGGTTCTTGGGCCCCTACACCCACGTGGGAGGCTGGGAGAAAGCTCCCAGAGCCTGGCTTTGGATCGGCTCCGGCCATTGCAGTGAGTAAACCAGTGGGCGGAAGGCCTCTCTCTGTCTCTCTGTAAACTCCAAGGCTGGCGTTGTGGCGTAGCAGGTAAGGCTGCTGCCTGCAACACTGCCATCCCATATGGGCACTGGTTCAAGTCCCAGCTGCTCTACTTCCAATCCAGCTCCCTGCTAATGGCCTAGAAAAAAAGCAGTGGAATATGGTCCTGGTGTTTGAGCCCCTGCCACCCACCTGGGAGATCCGGATGAAGCTCTTGGCTTCAGCCTAGACCCATGCTGGCCATTAAGGCTATCTGGGGAGTGAATCAGCAGATGGAAGATCTCTGTGTGTGTGTGTGTGTGTCTATGAACATGTATCTGTAACTCTGACTTTCAAAATAAATAATCTTTTTTTAAAAAGAGATGGCAACACCCCAATTTGATGCACAGAATTAATATGATCCATGTCAGGCCGGCGCCACGGCTCAATAGGCTAGTCCTCCGCCTTGCGGCGCTGGCACACTGGGTTCTAGTCCCGGTCGGGGCGCCGGATTCTGTCCCGGTTGCCCCTCTTCCAGGCCAGCTCTCTGCTGTGGCCAGGGAGTGCAGTGGAGGATGGCCCAAGTCCTTGGGCCCTGCACCCCATGGGAGACCAGGAAAAGCACCTGGCTCCTGGCTTCAGATCAGCGCAGTATGCCGGCCGCGGCGGCCATTGGAGGGTGAACCAACGGAAAAGGAAGACCTTTCTCTCTGTCTCTCTCTCTCACTGTCCACTCTGCCTGTCAAAAAAAAAATATATATATATATATATGATCCACGTCAGAGACCCCAACATAAGAGCTAAGGCTATAAATCTTAGAGGAGTAAATAATCTTCATGAGCTTGAATTAGACAATGATTTCTTAGCTATAACATGAGAAATATAAATGACAAAAATTGGTAAATTGAATTTCACTCAAAATATAAAATGCTGGTTATTCAAAAGGACATTATTGGGGAAGGCATTGTGGCAGAGTGGGTAAAGCCACCACCTGCTATGCTGGCATCCCATGTGGGCGCCGATTCGAGTCTCAGATGCTCTGCTTCCTATCCAGCTCCCTGCTAATGCACCTGGGAAAGCAGTGGAAGATGGCCCAAGTGCTTGGGCCCCTGCACTCACGTGGGAGACCTGAGGAGGCTCCTGGCTTTGGCCTGGCCCAGCCCTGGCTGTTGCGGCCTGTTTGGGGAGTGAACCAGCAGACGGAAGATCTCTCTCTCTCTACCCCCCCCCCACCTCCTTCATAATGCCTTCAAGTAAATAAATAAATCCTTAAAAAAAGTGGGCGTCATCAAGAAAGTGAGAAGACACAGGGCAGGCACTCGGCACAGCAGTGAAGATGTTGCTTGTGATGGCCACAGCCCGTATCCAGGCCTGAGGTCCAGTCCCACCTCTCCTTCTGAGTTCAGCTTCCTGCTAATGTGCCCCTGAGGGCAGTGGTGTGGGCTCAGGTGCTTGGGTTGCCACCACCCATGTGGGAGACCTGGATTGAGTTCTGGGCTCCTGGCTTTGGCCTGGCCCTGTCCTGGCTGTTGCAGGTGTTCAGGGGATAAACCAGAGGAGAAGGTCTTCCTCTTCCTCCTTCTCCTCCTCCTCCTCCTCCTCTTCTCTTTCTCTCTTTGCCTTTCAAATAAAATGAAAATAAATAATCAAAAAGAAAGTAAAAAGGTAACCCATAGAATGGGAGAAAACACACACAAACCATCTCTCTAATGAGGATCTCGTATCCATAATATATAAAAAACTCACACGGCTCAACAACAGGCAATTCACTTTTAAAGTGGACAAAGTGGGTGGAATCTGGCACAATTGGTTAAGGCATCACTTGGAAAGCCCACATCCTGTAGCAGGGTGCCGGGGTTTGAGCCAGGCCTGTACTTCTGATTCCGGCTTTCTGCTGGTGTGCACCTGGGAGGTGGCAGGTGCTGGCTCAGGTACTGGGTTAGGCTGCCATGGGGACACCTACAATCCAGCTCACGGTTAATGTGCCTAGGAAGTAGCAGGCGATGGCCCAAGTACTTGAGCTCCTGCCACCCCCATGGAAGACCTGGATTGAGCTCCAGTCTCCAGCCTCAGCCTGGCCCAGCCCTGGTTCTGGCAGCCATTTGGGGAGTAAATACTTGGGGAGTAATACTTGTCTGTCTCGCTCTTTCTTTCTCTCCTTTTCTCTTCTTTTCCTCCTCTCTCTCTCTCTCTCTCTCTCTCTCTCTCTCTCTCTCTCTCCCTCTGCAGTTTAAATAGAAATAAACAAACAATAAAAAGGACAAAGTACCTTTATAGCCATTTCTCCAAAGTAGCCATAGAAATGCCCAATAAGCCCCTGGAAAGGTGCTCAGAGTAATAATCACGGAAAAGAAAATCCACGCCACATTCAGATCTTCTTCACATCCACTCCGATGGCTACAGGAGAACAGACAGACAAATAGCAATTATTGAGAGGCTGGAAGAATGGAGGTGGTGTTGGGGGCATGGGAGCACAGCAATATTCTGGATTTAGAGATGGTCTCAGAACTTTGTGAACATGCTGAACTGACGCTTCAACAGAGAGAACTGTATGGTAGGCAAATTATGTCTGAATAAAGGAGTTGGAAAAATAAAAAGGAGTGGGCATTTGGCCTAGCGATGAAGTCACTCATTGGGATGTCTTGCCCATGGAGTACCTGCTTCCACAGGAGGGAGGCAGCCGGTGATCGCTCAGGTTGGTGGGCTCCTGCCACCCACATGCGAGGCCTGGGTCAAGTGCACAGCTCCAGGCTTCTGGCTTGGCCCAGGCCCAGCTGTTGCAGGTATTTGGGGAGTGAACCTTGGGTGGGAATTTGTGTGTGTGTGAGTATGACTCTCAAAAACAACAAAAAAATTGTCTTAAATTAAAAAGAGAAAGAAGAGGGCAAAGAGGAAAGAGAGGGGAGTTTGAGCTACATCTCATCTTCCTGTTAAGGAGCCAAAAGATATTGTCCAAAATTCCTCGGTCAAAACAGGCCAGGTAGGTCCAGCAGGCCACAGAAGAAACAGCAGAATTACAGCAGTGCGGTTCACGTTGGGGAGCATGGCGTGAGAATGCTGCTTTTCTACGTCATCATCTCTGCTGTGCTATCCCTTATTGTCTGTGTGCATTGCTTCGAGACAAAGTAAAAAAAAAAATTCTTAAAAAGGTGAGCTGAGACTGAGGCCAGGCGAGGGAAGCTTTGCAAGGTGCTCCTGGGACACAAGATGGGACATCGCGCTGAGCTCCTCCAGGAAAGAGTCTACAGACCAGACCGCACGCTGCTGCTGCCGCGCCTCCTGCTGCGGCCAGATGACCCTGGCCGGCTGGAGCAAGGGCAGTGACTGACACAGAGTTTTCCCAACCGGCCGAGAGAGCGGGAGAGTGACACTCTGTCAAAAACGCAGTGGTGAAAAGAATTAACTGCAGAATTAATTAGTTGTCAGGCACACGAGAAAAAATGCAGCAGGACTGGAACAAGAGCAGGACTCCAACTTGAACGTCAGCACTCAGCTTCCACGTACCTCTTTAGCATCCCCCCGTGTGCCAAGAATGTAGGGGTTCACACCTTCATCGGCCTCACACCCCTGTCCTTAGCTGCTGCGGCTGGAACTCCAAACCACTCATCTCCTGGTTGAATCGGCTGCTCAGCTAACACAGCTCAGACGGCTCCATTTGATCCAGAAAGTTTAAACACACACACACACACACACACACACACACATACACACACGCCCCAGTGTGTAAGGTAGCTTTGTCCCAGATCTTTCCCTCTGAGTCATGAACATAATAGATTTGACTTTTTACGTCTTGTGCCCCCCTAAGAAGCATAAAAGAAAGGTTACACTGGCAGGCGGTTAGAAAAGAGTTTAATTAATCCCAAAGTGTGTGCTTCATTTGGAAAGCGCATCACAAAAGAATCCTGTGTTTACTGAACTAAATCCTTAAGGCCGTTATCCCTCTGCCAATGGTGAGCTTGTTCCGAAGGAGCCAGGTCCCTGGCGGTCTGAAAGGCACTGACATTAAAGCTGAGATCCGCTCGGGACCCAGGACTGCAGACACAGGCTGAGCCCCGAGTTTGTCGACGACGTCCACACCCCCGTGCTGGGGATTTCTCCGCTGTCCTGGGCAGGGAGGGGCAGCCCACCAGCTTCTGCCAGCGCAACTCGGAGAAGCAGCCAAGGGGTGCCAGTGCTTGGCAGCTTGTGCTTTGCAATCCCCTTAGTGAAAGCAAATGCTTGCCCTTGCACAGCAGAGGCACTAGGGCTGATCAGAATCTCGCCGCCTGGAAGAACAAATGCGTTTCAATTTAACCTGTCTTTTATCAATTAAAGGAGTGACTTAAAAAAAAAGGCATCGGATGCTACAACACGAATGAACTCCTGAAATAAGCCCGTCGCCAAAGGACAAACACTGGTACTCAGCGGGGACCCCTCGAGTCCCTCGAATTCACAGAGACAGAAAGTCAACTTGGGGCTGGGGAGGGCAGGGGCGTGGGTGAGTGCTGGGGACAGAGCTTCAGCTCTGAAGATACACAGCTCTGGAGATGGCGGTGGCGGTACCCGCCCCGCTGCGTGCGTGCAATGCCCGCACACACTCAGAGCAGTTAGGAAGGGAGCCGTATGGTATGTATGCTTTACCACAATTTAAAAAAAATAAACTAGCTAAGAAAGCAAGCCAAGGGCTTGTGCTATTAGGAAACATGCCGTGTTGCTGCAGCCTCCTGTTTATTTCTCAAACCAGGAGCTCCTTGGCCAGCAACTGCATGCGAGCCCGGACCCTCCTGGAGGCTGGGGGTGGGGGTAGCTTCTCCCGCTCATGAGTAATGACTGTGGTTTTCTGGCAAACATTAAGAAGGAAGGAACTAAAAATACTTACCGGCCACTCTGCCAAAACTCCACAGTGCTCGGAACGTACCAGGCCAACACGCTGAAGCACTTTGAGAGCGAGCAGATCCGCCCAGACACCACCAAGGTCAACGTCAGCCGCGCGCCTGCCCTTCCCCTCTGCCAAGGCTAGGGCTCTACAGGTGAGCCCACTCACCCCAGCACTGCTCCGGGCAGCAGTGCACCCAGGCCAGAGGCTGCTGAGGGAGCTGCACCGCCCCGGGACGTGGGGCCGCAGAGACAACTCCCCCACTGGCGGCAGGACACAGCCAGGCAGAGCCGGGCAGCACCTCTCCTGCTGCCAACTCAAAGAAGCTAGGACAGAAAGAGCAGCAGAGACATTTCCCTCATGCAGCCTGCTCCCCAGCTGTGGGAATCCAAGCCCGAGGCACCTGCCAGAGGCTGGGCCAGGGGAGATGGCTGTGGTGAGGAGGCGGCCCAGATGGCACGTGGGCCTCCAGACTCCCTCCTGCAAAGTGAACGTGAGTGAGTCAGCAGGCGACTGCAGGTGACTGCTGAGCAGGTGTGGGGTGGGCCGAGAGCCCGCTGGTCCAGCAGGTGCCCAGGGGTGCCGATGCTGCTGGCCGCGGGCCCCGCTCTGAGGAGAGAAACAAAAGCCCACCAGGCACAGAGCAAACAGGGTCGGGGCTGGGATCGGCAGTAGGCGACTCAGGTGTGGTGCGGTCCTGGAAACATTTTCTGAATCCTGGCATTGCAACCGATGGCCTTGCGTCAGCCAGTGTGCAAGAACTGCACCCAGCCTGAACACAGCCCGAGACCCCCTGTGCCTCTGGGGACTGTCCACACGCGGGGAGCAATGTCCTTGCAGAAAGGGAACACACTGACCCAGATAGCAAGCTGCAGAGTCTGACACACCTGGGCTCACATTCCAGGCGCTCCACGTCAGCTGTGAGATCTTGGGCAGCATTCTGAGCCCGAGCTTCCACCCTTGTAAGGTGAGACTGTCGACCTCCAAAAATGCACAGGTCCGGTTCTCCAGAACCGAACGCAAAGGTCCTCGCATGTGATGGAACAAAAGTCCCTGAGGCGTGGAGAGTAGCCGGGCGGGTCCAATGTGGTCAGCGCATCCGTGTAACAGGGGACAGGAGGGTCAGAGATGCAGGGGTGGCGCAGAGTTCAGAGAGACAGCACCGCAGAGGCTGCACTGCTGGCGTTGAACGTGGGCACGAGCCAACGGGTGCAGGTGCCTCTGGAAGCTGGAACAGGCGACGGAACGGGTTCTCCCGGTTTCCCTCTGCAACTTATAATAAAATGTGTGTGGTTTTAGGCCACTCATTTGGTGATCATTTGTTACTGCAGCCACAGGAAATGAATATGCTACAGGAGCCTTGTAAAAATTAACAAGACAATGTACTGCCTGTGAGGGCAGAGCCTGGCGCTCTATCAGCTCCAGTGGGGCCGTGCTGGCCGGCCTGGCTGCACCACTCCCATGCATTACGGCTCCCGGCTCCCGTGCACACAGCCTCAGCTCTGGCGCGGGGGGGGGGGGGGGGGGGGGGGGGGCTTCATCCTCACCCTGCACAGGGCGGTGACAGCTTCTCGTCACTGAATGTTGACCATGGACTTTCTGACCCATGGAGTGGAATGAGGACAAGCATTGGTGGGGTGAGGAAGGAGGTCATCAAAGTAAAGATTAAAAAAACCACCGATGAGGGGCGATCTCTGGGTCTATCTGTTTAAGGCACCTGCAGCCCGTATCAGGGCGCCTGGGTTCCATTCCCGGCTCTGCTCCCTGCCATTGCAAACCCTGGGAGGCAGCAGGTGGCTCAGCAATGGGATCCCATCCCTGGACTGAGCTTCCGGAACCCAATTTCAGCTTGGCCCAATCCTGGCCGTTGAGGGCATTTGGGGAGTGAACTAGCGGACGGCAGTCTGTCTGTCTGTCTCTCTGCCTCTTGAATTAAAAACAAAAACAAACAAACAAAACAAACACCACCAACAAAGCATAAAGGGAACAAGCGTCCTGAGGATTCCAACCAGCAATTTCCTTGAATTAAAAAATCCCTAAACGGTACGGTATGATAACGTCACAAAGAAAAGCCATTTTAGGGGTGAGAAGGAGAGCGCGCCTCCGGGGACCATGGGCAGCCCCGGCTCCCAGCTGGTGCGAGTGGAGCAGACATGGGAATGCGCTCCCACACCGGAGGCCCCCGCGGCTGCTCAGTGTGGGCCGTGACCAAGCTCTCCGCCCGGGCCAGGATCACCACAGCTGGCCCAGGGCCAGGCGTGATGTATTATAACCAGGGAGTAAGTTATTCAAATTATGATCATTTCAGGAACCATTTTTTATGAGAAAATAAATTTTAAATAATAGCATTTTAAACTTTTTATGGTTACATTTGTCATGTGACCTGGGACAAGGTATATTTTTGCACTAAAATGGGACACGTTAATTATCTGTGAGGTAACACTCACTAGAAGCAAGAGGAGCGGGGTGAAAGGACGGCTGATGAGGTTGCTGTCCCTTCCACTGAGACCCTGTGAGTCTGGCGGGGACACGCACGCACACACACACACACACACACACTGACACACAGACTGACACACACAGAGACACACAGAGAGACACACACAGAGAGACACACACAGACACACATGGACACACACAGACACACACACAGACACAAAAACAGAGACACACACAAACACATACACACACACAGACACACACAAACACACACAAAGCACACACAGAGAAATACACACAGAGACACAGACACACACACACACCAAGGATACAGTTTGGACACTTGGGCCCATGGGCCCAAAATAAGTCCCTGAAAGGCACGGAAAGATTCTAACCAAGAAGCAGATCTTAATTCAGGCCCAACAGACATGGGTGTGTGTGTGTGTGTTCCCGCTGCTTGTTCAGCCGTCAAGTAAACAGTTGAATGTTAATGTTGGTCATCCACTTCCCAAAACCCGCAGAAATGGAGAAGAAAGGAAACTGCCGTGGGTGATGGTTCTCTGCCTAGCTCCTCACATTCCCACAGAACCCAGAGGGGCCCAGGGGCCTCCTGTCCGCACACAGGGTCACTTTCAGGCTTGGGTGCCGACAGCTGGACAGAGTGAACGCAAGGTTTCCTGGCGGGGAGACCCACAGCAGGAGATGGGGGGGGCTCACGACCAGTGTTTGTCCCTGGGGAGGAAGACAAGCACTATAAATGACAGAAAACCCAGCAGCTGCTCAGGACTGGCTGTGGACTTGCAGGACCTGCTGCAGGAGGAAAACGCAAGACTTCCCTGAAAAACTTCTCAGGAACTTCAAGACGGGACAGCAGTGCCCTCAGCCAAGCCCCGGGGTGGGGGGACTCGGCACAGCTGTTGCCACTTGGGGTGCTCACCTGCACATCGGAGCGCCTGGCGTCAAGCCCAGCTCTGCTCCTGACCCCAGCACACCCCGAGAGGCAGCAGGTGAGGGCTCAAGCAGCTGGGTCCCTGCCACCCCCTCCTGGATTGAATTCTGGGCTCCCAGGCGTCTGGCGAGTGAACCAGCAGACTGGAGGTTTCTCTTTCTCTCCCTGTCTCTCCCCCTGTGCGTGTATGTTTTTGCCTCTCAAGTAAAAATAAACAATTTTGTTTAAATGCCAGGCAGAGGCCACCTGCCTGCAAAGCTGGCTCTGCCCCTGGGCTACAAAGAGGAGAAGCGACCACATGAAACCCTGCCCCACACATCTCCGGCCTTGCCCACGGACCACTCTCACCACCCTTTCAGCTGCAAATGACAAAAGCCTAAGGCAAACCGGCTTAAACAATAAAGAAATACACTGATCCCTGACTGTAGGGGCACAGAATGGGGTAGCCTTTGGGGCCTGGCTAATCCTCTGTCTCTGGCTTAGTTTTCTCTGGCTGAACTGAGTTCTGCCCTTGTGGGCCTGGGAGGGGGCAGGAGTAGCTGGTGCAGCTCTGGGCATCACCATCCAGGCACAACAATGTCTCAAGGAAGAGAGACAGAGGGACCCCCTCTCCTCCAGCTCTCTCTGCAACAAGGATATTTCCCCCACAGCCAAGGGACTTGCAAATCCATCCCTCGACCAAGCCCTGCCACAAAGGAACACCACAGGCTGTCCTGATCCTGGGGAGGGGAGGAGTTACCTTGATTGACTTCCTTAGCTCCATCTCCAACCAGCAGAATGGCAACCCCCAGGCTATACCCTCTTCTCTTGGTGAAACGTCCCTGGGCAGCACCAGTTCTTAGCAGATGACCTGGATCCTTAGCTGTGTTTAACTGGACCCTGAGGCCCTGACCCAGGATGGACCAGCCAAGGGCTGGGTACCACCCTGGCATAAAGAGGCCCGACTGGCGCTGTGGTGCAGTAGGTTAATCCTCCGCCTGCAGTGCCAGCATCCCACATGGGTGCCAGTTCGAGTCCCAGCTGCTCCACTTCCAATCCAGCTCTCTGCTAGGGCCTAGGAAAGCAGTAGAAGATGGGCCAAGTCCTTGGGCCCCTGCACCCATGTGGAAGACCCGGATGGAGCTCCTGACTTCAGATAGGCCCAGCTCCAGCCGTTGCGACCATCGGGGGAGTGAACCAGCTGGTGGAAGATCTTTCTCTCTCTCTCTCTCTCTCTCTCTCTCATTGTCTGTAACTCTACTTCTCAAATAAATAAATAAAATCTTTTAAAAACAATTCACCATGGAGTGTATAAGGAGAATATTTAAAAAAAAAAAAAAAAAAAAAGGAGGCCTGATCAGATTCTCGCTCTAGGGCGTCTGAAGGAGGACGGTGTAGAGAGATCGGTGATCGATGCAGCAGGCTGAGGCTTAAACATGAGGAAGCCAGTGAGGCCAAGGTGCCCCTCAAACACCTACAGTTGTGAGGGGGAGCTGTGGACCAGCACAACCCATGGAGCAGACACGGACTCCCGGCTGGGGAGGAAGGCAGAGGGCAGACAGGGAGGACCCGAGCCGCCCGGAGCCCAGAGTGAAGGCCGCAGACTCCTGCTCCTGCAGTCCTGGGCGGCTCTGCATCCGGACAGTCACCCTTGTCAGCTCTGAAATCCACAGCTCAGCCACCCCTGAGCTCCCGCGCCTGCGTGTGGCCCTCCAGCCCAGCTCCCACCCCTTGAGTTTTTTTTTTTCTTTTTCCTTTTTAAAACTATAAGTCACGGGGCCGGCGCTGTGGCGTAGCAGGTAAAGCCGCTGCCTGCAGTGCTGGCATCCCATGTGGGCGCTGATTCTAGTCCCACTGCTCCACTTCCGATCCAGCTCTCTGCTGTGGCCTGGGAAAGCAGTAGGAGATAGCCCAGGTCCTTGGGCCCCTGCACCCTTGTGGGAGACCTGGAAGAAGCTCCTGGCTCCTGGCTTCGAATTGGCACAGCTCTGGCCATTGTGGCCATCTGGGGAGTGAACCAGTGGATGAAAGACCTCTCTCTCTCTCTCTCTCTCTCTGCCTCTGTCTCTTTGTAACTCTGCCTTCCAAATAAATAAATAAATCTTATAGAAAAAAATTACAAGTCAGCTTAGTTTATTATTATTATTTCATTTATTTGAAAGGTGGAGACACAGAGAAAGGGATGATCAGAGACAGACAGAAAATGCCCACCACAGCTAAAGCTGGGCCAGGCTGAAGCCAGCAGCCAGGAGCTCCATCCAGCTCTCCCACACGGGTGGCAGGGACCCAAGCACTTGAGCCATCACCTGCTGCCTCCCAGGCGCATTAGCAAGGAGCTGGAGTCATCTCTCCCAAGTGCTGAGAGCTGGGGAGAGGTTGGCCCTGTGCCCAGCGACCACCCCCACAGCCCCACTGAGGGCTTGTCCGTCAGTGTGTCTGAACCCGGGACCTTAGACTTCACTGGGTTTTTCAGCTGAGGAAGAAGGAGAAACGCAAGCTAACGGCCACTCCTTCCCCGTGAACCGAGGGCTCTCAGTGCCGGGTCCCTCAGCGAGGCTCTGGGGAAGCAGCACGCACGGTAGCTTTGGGGGAAGGGCGAAGAGAGACAGGTAAACAAGTCGTGTGCTGCTATGTGACGGGTGCAAGGGGAGAGGAAGTGACCGAGAGCGCCCTAAACCCCAGCATCCTTTGCGCCGAGTGTCTCCAAAGCTTAAACCACACTGGAGATTTATGCTCTGGGTGAAGCTGACATGCAAATGTTTGATAATAAACAAGCATATGGCGAATGGGTTTCCGTTCCCTCCCCTCCGCTTCCCCTGGATCTGTAACCCTTCTACCTCCATCAGAAAGAATTTAAAACAAACAAGGTTTATCCCGAGAGCTCTGCACACACAAACCCTGACAGTGGGTAGACCCCACAGAAGTGCAGCTCCTACCCACCGAGGACCGCCATAGCAAAAGCAATATCCATGGTAACTGATCAGAAAACTGGGAGATCTGTGACGAATCTCTGATGAAACAGATAATCGCACAAGACAATACCGACTGATGAATCTCACCATGGGATCTTGGGAGCCAAAGAATCCTGCCTTAGAGAGCCCCAGGGGTCCCGTCTCAACGTAGCCTCGTCCCTGCCAGGGTTCTAAGGGGACTGCCTTTTGGTCTGCAAGTAGCATGGATGTGAGATCCAAGCAGTGTGTGTGTGTGTGTGTGTCTGTGTGTGTCTGTGTGTGTGTGTCTGCGTGTCTATGTGTATGTGTGTGTCTGTCTGTCTCTGTGTGTCTGTGTGTTTCTGTGTGTCTATGTGTGTGTCTGTGTCTGTGTGTGTCTGTGTGTCTGTGTGTGTCTGTGTGTGTGTGTCTGTGTGTGTCTGTGTGTTTATGTGTGTGTCTGTGTGTATCTGTGTGTGTCTGTATGTGTCTGTGTGTGTCTGTGTGTGTGTCTGTGTGTATCTGTGTGTGTCTGTATGTGTCTGTGTGTGTCTGTGTGTGTGTCTGTGTGTCTGTGTGTCTGTGTGTCTGTCTATGTGTGTATCTGTGTGTGTGTCTGTGTGTATCTGTGTGTCTGTGTGTGTGTCTGTGTCTGTGTGTCTGTGTGTGTGTCTGTGTGTCTATGTGTGTGTGTCTGTGTGTGTCTGTATGTATCTGTGTGTCTATGTGTGTTTCTGTGTGTCTATGTGTGTGTCTTTGTCTGTGTGTCTGTGTGTGTCTATGTGTGTCTGTGTGTGTCTATGTGTATGTCTGTGTGTATCTGTGTGTGTGTCTGTGTGTCTATGTGTGTTTCTGTGTGTGTGTCTGTGTCTGTGTCTGTATGTCTGTGTCTGTGTCTGTGTGTGCCTGTGTGTGTGTGTCTCTGTGTGTGTCTGTGTGTCTATGTGTGTATCTGTGTGTGTGTCTATGTGTGTGTCTCTGTGTGTGTCTGTGTGTATCTGTGTGTGTGTCTCTGTGTGTGTCTGTGTGTATCTGTGTGTGTGTCTGTGTGTGCCTCTGTGTGTGTGTGTGTGTGTAGAGGGGGCAGGGGGCGCAGCAGGCAGCAAAGCTCGCACACTTCCGTGGGGAAGATTTAGCCACACTTCCAGAGTCCCTTGTCCTCTGTGCATCCACCATGGACTCACAGATGGATACATGTGTCCTGAAGGCCAGTTTAAGAAACCAGCAAGCAGGGGCACAGGGATCCCTCTGGACAGGCCTCTGGAACCAAGACCAGGGAAATCAGTCCCAAACTTTGAAGGGTGACTTTAGTCTAATTCTCAGAGTTGGACGAGATACAGGTACGTCCACACACAAGACTCAGGCCAAGGCCAGGGAAGCGCTGGCTCAGCAGTCAGTCCCTGACCCAGGGCCATTTCTGCTCTTGGGTCCACTGTGGCCCGAGGACAACCTGTAACCCTGGGCGTGGAGTCAGAGAGGCCCTGGTGTCCAGCCCTCTCTCCCTCCCGCACCCTTTTTTTTGTTTAAGATTTATTTGAAAGCCAGAGTTACAGAGAGGCAGAGAGAGAGAAATATCTTCCTTCCACCCGCTGGTTCACCTCCCAAATGGCTGCAATGGTCAGGGCTGGGCCAGGCTGAAGCCAGGAGCCAGGTGCTTCTTCTGGGTCTCCCATGTGGGTGCAGGGACCTGGGCACTTGGGCCATCCTCCACTGCCTTCCCGGGCCATTATCAGGGAGCTGGATCGGAAGTAGAGCAACCGGGACTCGAACCGGCACCCATATGGGGTGCCGGCGCCGCTTTACCAGCTCCACCACAGTGCCGAGCCCCAACACTGCCTTTTCTAAGTCGTCTCTCTCTTTGAAAACTGTGCACAATGGAGAACAAACAGCACTGCGTAAGTCACAAAGCCTGGAATTTAATTTTTATTTCACAACAGAGAAAAGCAAGCCTGTGAAGACGACCCTAAGGTCAGCGGCAGGGAGCGAGAATTCATTCCTCCATGAAGTCATTGTGCAACGAACGCCCGGCCAGATGTGACCTGGCCAGTGTCCACATCTGCCTCCGAGAGGGCAAAGCCTCGCCCTCCCATCCTTAGAAAACAGATTAATACCGCGGCAGGCAGGGATTCCATTAACAGGGTAACAGTTGCCTGTCTGATGAATTGGAATGGGCAGCAGTGTATGGAAGTTACATTTCGGAGTCAATGAGTTTTCATAATTGAGTTTCTCCCCAGCAATGAGTACAGTTCTAGGAAATCTAGATAAAAGTGTGACGGGCTTTGTTTGCTTAAGTGTTTCCTGAGCAAGGACCATTAGCTTCGCGAGACTTCTCTGGACATCTTGTTGTCATTACATCCCGGATAGAGCCTCAACGGTCTCCATTCTCACGGCCACCCACGGAGCCCTGTGGAAGCAATCTAGGGAGAAACAAATCGCACAGGAAGAAGCCAGCAGCTGGGCTTGACGGGAGTGAGGGCGCCGCGCGTGCCTTTCCCGCTGCGAGGCCCCAGCGAGTGTCCTGCCCCACGTGCCCCATTCCCACATCTCCCACCCAGGGTTCAGGAGGGGTGGGCTCACGCTGGGCATTGGGCTGCACCTGCCCGGGGAAGGGAAGCCCCAGGCACAGGCCAATCCGGAAGAGGAGCAGCCTGGGAGTGAACAGGCTGTACTGACCGACCAAGGGCTCCAACGTGGGAGGGAGAAGAAGGTGGGAACATGGACGGGCGAGGACAGGCAGGGTCTCGCAGGTCTAGCTAGAGAGGTGGCCCCTGTCCTGTGTCCCTGGGCTCTGTGGTGTTCATGGTGTCCATTGGCTAGGGCTGCCATTAGGGGCAGCTCACACAACAGAAATGTGTTTTCTCACAGCCCTGAAGGCTGGACGTCCCAGGTTAAGGGGTCACCTGGGCTGGGTTCTTGCCCGGGCCTACAGAGGACATGTGTGTCTTGGTGTGTCTGTCTTCTGTGTGGACAGCTGCTGACTTGCCGTGGTTTGATTTTTGAGTTTCTGGCTCTTCCATGGTGCGGAAGTGACACACACTCAGCAGACACTGTGCCTGCGGGGCCGGCACTGTGGTGTGGAGGGTAAAACCACGCCTGCATCGCCGGCATCCCATGTGGGTGCCGGTTCAAGTGCCAGCTGCTCCCCTTCTGATCCAGCTCTCTGTTATGGCCTCATAAAGTAATGGAGGGGCCAGTGCCGCGGCTCACTAGGCTAATCCTCTGCCTTGCGGCACCAGCACACCGGGTTCTAGTCCCGGTCGGGGCGCCGGATTCTGTCCCGGTTGCCCCTCTTTCAGGCCAGCTCTCTGCTGTGGCCAGGGAGTGCAGTGGAGGATGGCCCAAGTGCTTGGGCCCTGTACCCCATGGGAGACCAGGAGAAGCACCTGGCTCCTGCCATCGGATCAGCACAGTGCGCCGGCCACGGCGGCCATTGGAGGGTGAACCAACGGCAAAAGGAAGACCTTTCTCTCTGTCTCTCTCTCACTGTCCACTCTGCCTGTCAAAAAAAAAGGATTCAGCATACGAATTTCGGGAACCGTAACACTGAGACTTGTATTGTAAATGTGACATACATGATAATACATTGCTATTATATGTATTTATGTTCAATAATTGTTACATACGCTTATTTTTTTTTTTGACAGGCAGAGTGGACAGTGAGAGAGAGAGAGAGACAGAGAGAAAGGTCTTCCTTTGCTGTTGGTTCACCCTCCAATGGCCGCCGTGGCCGGCGCGCTGCAACCGGTGGCATCGCACTGATCCGATGGCAGGAGCCAGGTACTTATCCTGGTCTCCCATGGGGTGCAGGGCCCAAGAACTTGGGCCATCCTCCACTGCACTCCCTGGCCACAGCAGAGAGCTGGCCTGGAAGAGGGGCAACCAGGACAGAATCCAGCGCCCCGACCAGGGCTAGAATCCGGGGTGCCGGCGCCACAGGCGGAGGATTAGCCTAGTGAGCCGCGGCGCCGGTGCCAGCCTACATACGTTTCTTTTTAAAATATCATCTGGCAATCACACAAAGTAAATCCAGTCGGTTGCAAGCCAAGTATTGGAGGGGTGGGAGCAGGGTCAGGTGTGGAGACACGGATCTGTGACAGTCTGTGAAATGTCCCGCCTGGGGCAGGCATTCGGCACGGTGGTTAAGATACCACCTGGGTTGCCGACATCTCATATCAGAGTGCCCAGGTTCAAGTCCCACCTCCACTTCCACCTCTAGCTTCCTGCTAATGTGTGCCCTTGGGACAGCAGCGACGGCCCAAGTGCTTGGGCCCCTGCCACCCATGTCGGAGACCTGGATGGAGGTCCAGGCCCTAGCTGCCCCTGTTGCGGGCATTTGTGGAGTGAACCAGTGGACGGAGGTCTTTCTCTGTTTCTTTGCCTTTCCAATAAAATGAAAATGAATTTTTGAAAAAACTGCACACTTGCAGCAAGCCAAGTGTAGTACCAGGCAGTTGTAATTCATCGCTGGCTGGGACGGCATGATCTGTGAGGAGGAGAGAGACACTGGTGTGCAGGGCATGAGTGTGGAAGGGGGCGTGCGGGGGGTTTGGACATGTAGGGTGCAGGTAGGAGAACTGGGGAACTGGGGGCGCACTAACAAAGCGACGGAGGCTGCACCGCGAGATCTGACGTGGTCGCCGGAGCTGTGGCTTGCCCTCGTCTGCAGAGGGTCCGGACAGGCCCGCATAGCTGGGGTCTTCTAGCCAGACTCGTTAGCTGTTCTGGACTCTGCCTCGTGTCTGAATTGATCCTGAAGCTCAGACCCAGATCAGCAGGAAGCGCTCTCCCTTCACTGAGCGACTTGGTTTTTGCGTCTTGATGGAATGCGCGAGGCCACTCTAGCTGCCTCCCGAGCCCTCCCAGGCACTCACGAACACCAGCCCCCAGCCGCGGACGGAGGAGGGTGTCCCCATCCAAGCATGTCACGGGAACCCGACAGCCACCACTGTGTGAGTGGCTGGGTGTGCTTCAAGGCGACGGATGTTTTTTTTTTATTTTTAGATGAGCTCAAATAACAATCTAGAAAAGCCAGACTCCAGAGAACAATGAGAAAATATAGAGAAGCCAAATATAAAAATACTGGCACATGCAAAAAAAAATAAAATAAAAAAATCAATTCACTTTCACAGATTATGACTGGAAATTCCCAGAGGAGCGAGTAGATTTTGGAAGAGAAAAAGAGATTATATTTTATGGAGAGAGGTACAATAACCATTCTCTTCCCATAAAGCAAGTGATGGAAGACGGTCTCCACATAGACACACACTGCACATTTCGGGATAATACGAACAGGAAATCAATAGGATCTTTTCTATGTGAAAAGACATTATCTCTTGGGCTCCCAGCACAGTTAATCGGGCTACAGAAGATCGTCCCAGGAACTGGCCACTCACCATCACTCTTAGTCCTGGGACAACTAAGTGGCCTTTAAATCCAGCCCTTTGTTGATTTAAAAATCATTCTTATTATTTATGTTTTGGAGATAATCACCGTCAAAGCACCACCCTCGGTTAGAACCGCGGGGTGTCCAGATGACACGGAGTGACAAGTGTCTGCGTGGCAGGCCAGATGCTCTCAGAAAGCGCCTCCCACCCTCATCTGCCGTGGTGGTGGCCACATTGTCAGCCACTCGGAGCCCATCAGGCCGCAGTCCGACAGCCAGGACAGGCTCGGCGGGAGTCGCGGGATCTCCCTGTGGCTGTCTTAATTGCTCTGAAATAGAACCCAAGTTAATATTAGAAAAACAAAAAAAACAAACAAACAAAAAAAAACAACGCTTTGTGCTGGGGTCATCTTCCCAGGAAAGGCTGTGCCCTGGTGCTTTGACCCTGTGTATCACGTAAGTGTTCTTGGCCGGCTCCAGGCACGAGTCCCTTGATACCCACAGGACTAACCACCCCGCCCTCTCCTCCCATGCGAGGGTCTCACCACCATCCTGGTAAAACATCATTAAAATAATAATAATAATAATCTAATCAACCAGGGTAGAGACCCCATTGGCACAAAGCTGGGATTCAGCGTGGGCTCCACAGTGGATCTGTTTGCTCAGGCTGCTGTCCAAGGACCTAGTGAGTGGCTCAGGACCACAGGGATTCCTTCTCCTGGGGTTCTGGGGGCCAGAAACGCTGAGCCCAGGCCTCAGCGGGGCCATGCTCGTGCTACCTCTTCTTGCTTCTGGTGGTCACGTGTATCCCTGGGCCCCAGCAACACCACGCAAGTCCCTGGTCAGCCCCTTTCATGAGAATACTCATCCTGCTAGACCTGGGCCCATCCCAATGACCTGTTTTAGTTCAGTTAACTTGAAAGACCCCATCCTCAAATAGAGTCACATTCGGAGCTACCAGGGGTTTAGACTTACGCGTATGAATTTTAGGGAAATGCAAGTCACCCCAAAGTAGCCCTCAAGACACTGTTCTCCCATCAAATGTAGACTGGGTGACTCCTAGCGTGATTAGAATCCATCAGTGCTTCTCAGCCCTGGCGCGGCTGACAGGCTCTCCGTGTGTGTCTGCGTTCCGGGAGCTGTCTGTGCTTTGGATATGGTGCCTAGCAGGAGCCTGGCCTTTACCCATCGGACACCACAAGCCCCTCTCATTCCCCTTATGAAAACCAAAAATGTCTCCATTTATTGCCAAAAGTCCCTCAGTAACAGGAGCGGGGTGGGTGGGTGGGGCAGAGCCAGTCTGGTGCAGAAGCGCTGGGTTGGCTGAAAGGGAGACCGGCATAGTCACGCATCATTCAAATGTTCCTGGAAGCAACGGACCCTGGGCCATTCCCTCAAAGTCTGGATTGATTCCTCTATTAATTTAACAAATATTTATTGAGTGCCAAGTGTATGTTAGGCAGTGATCAGGAACTGGAGGAAAAACAGAGAACCAAAAAGATTTACCAAAGAAAGATTTGTTTATTTGAAAGGCAGAGCAACAGGGAGAGAGACAGAGACAGAGAAAGGTGTTCTATTTGCTGGTTCACCACTCAGATGGGCAAAACAGCCAGATCTGGACCAGGCCAAAGCCAGAAGCCAAGAACCCCATCCTGGTCTCGCACATGGGTGGCAGGGGCCCAAGGACTTGGGCCATCAAGCACTGCTTCCCAAGGACATTAGCAGGGAGCTGGATCAAAAGTGGAGGAGCTGGGACTCGAACCAGTGCTCCAATATGGGCTGCTGACGTGTAGGCTTCAGGTTAACCTGCTGTACCACAATGCTGGCCCCAAAAGACAGACTTTAAAACTTCTGCCTTAAACATTGTACATTTCACTGCAGAGGACTTGAAATAAGCAGGTAGTAGACTACAGAGACTATTAGATAGTGACACCCGTGAAGGAAGGGAAAAATCGAAGCAAGCAAGGAGAGGGGGGTGGGAGCGTTGGGGGATGCCGGTGTGTTCTGTGGGGCGGCCGATTTTGTCTAGCAGATTCGTGGGGAGCAGCCTCACAGGCAGAGGAAGCAGCAAGGGCAGAGGGCCTGCAGCAGGTGCATCCCTGGAAGTCTGTAAACCAGAAAGGGGCCTGCACAGCTGGAGCTGCAGGCGGGACAGTCGGCGAGGTAAGGGCCGGAAGCAGACACACCACCCCCCTGGGGATATGTTCCAAGCCCCCACTGGATGCCTGAAACCTCTGATAGTACCAAACCCCATAAATACTATGTTCTGGGGCCGGCACTGTGGCAGAGCGGGTAAGGCTGCAGTGCTGGCATCCGTATGAGCACCGGTTACAGTCTCAGCTGCTCCACTTCCAATCCAGCTCTCTGCGATGGCCTGGGAAAACTGGAGGATGACCGAAGTCCTCGGGCCCTGAACTCGCATGGGAGATCCAGAAGAAGCTCCTGGCTCCTGACTCTGGATCGGCGCAGCTCCAGCTGTTGCAGCCAATTGGAGAATGAACCAGCGGATGGAAGACTCTCTCTCTCTCTCTTTCTCTCTCTCTCTCTCTCTCTCTCTCTCTCTGCCTCTCCTTATCTCTCTGTGTAACTCTGACTTTCAAATAAATAAATCTTTTTAAAAAATCTACTTTTTTTCCTATGTATCCATATCTATGATAAAATTTATGAGTTAGGCACAGTGAGAGATTAACAATAGCAATAAAATAGGGGTGAGGGTTATGGTGTAGCAAATTAAGCTGCCAACTGCCATGCCAGCATCCCACATGAGTGCCGGCTGCAGTCCCAGCTGCTCCACTTCTGATCCAGCTCCCTGCTCCCTGCTGATGGCCTGGGAAGGCAGTGGAGGATGGCCCCAAGTCCTTGGGCCCCTGCACCCATGTGGGAGACCCTGATGCAGTTCCAGCTTCCTGGCTTCAGCCTGGCCCAGCTGTTGTGAGCATTTGGAGAATGAACCAGCAGGTGGAACATTTCTCTCTCTCTCTCTCTCTCTCTCTCTCTCTCTCTCTAATTCTGCCTTTCAAATAAAATAAATCTTAAAAAAATAGAATAGTGATAACAATATATGGTTATGAAAGTGATAGGCATATGATTTCTATTTTTTTCTTCTCTCTCCAAAATATCTTATTGTGCTTTCGCATTGTCACTTACAGGAAGTGCTGTACAGCTTCTCTTTGGCATATCTGAGTCGCCAGCATCACCGTGCTTGCTTGGGGCCATTATCAAGAATAAGGGTCATCTGAACACAAGCAATGCAGCTCCAGGACAGCGGATCTGCTCACTGCAGTGGCTCCCAGGTGACCAATGGGCAGGTGTCACTCACACCGCGGATACGCTGCACGGGGTGGCTCACGTCCCAGGCAGGCCTGAGCAGGACGGAATGAGAGTGCCTCAACTCATGCAACTTAAAACTCGTGATCTGTTTCTCTCTGGGATATTCTACTTAATTATTTTGGGCTGCAGATGACCATGGGTAACAGAAGCTGTGGAAAGCAAACCCGCAGATAAGGGGGCTGCTGGATGGAGGATGTGCAGGGCATAGCAGAGCTGGCCGGCCCTCTGAGGGGTATGGGAAGCCATGCTATCAGAACTTAGCAGGATCGCCCTGAGAGGAGGTTGTAGACACACAAGGCCAGAGACTCAGGTGTGAGGCTACTTACTGTGTCCATTGACCCACAGACGAGCACGGAGCGGGTTGTGAGATGTGGGGAGACTGGATGGATGTGTTCCACGGGGACCCCGGGACACTGGCTGATGTGCCGTGATGTGGGCTCAGGGAGGAGTGGCCTTGGGCTTCAGCAAGTGGAAAAGCAGAGCAGCTGTTAACGCAAGGGGGTCAGCAAAAGGAGCCACAGCTTTTGTGGTTCTCACGTGTGCAGCTCTGTGGCCGTGGGGCGTTCCCACTGCGGTATACCATCACCACTGTCCACCCGCAGAACCGGGCATGGCTCCCAGGGCACCTCCGCCCCAAGGCCCACGGCCTAGGGGCAGGGCTACCCAGGGTCCCCCCATTGTCCCTGTTGTCATGGTGTAACTGGCAGTAGCTATCCTCACTCTGAAAACTGTTCCAGTTGGCGCGATAAGAAGATGACACATACACACCCCACTACGAAGTGACAGACAGGTGGTCTCTCGTGTAAAGCAGAGGGCAGAGGACTTTGGAGACTGAGGGTGCCTACCTGGGCTCCTCCACAGGTGCACATCTCAGTTGTTGAACCAGTTAGAGGATTGCTTAGGGTGTACTTCTGCCATCCACGGAAACCTTGGGGAGGCCTGCGCGTGTCGGTAGCTATGCCCTTGGTGCCTGGAGGGAGCAGGTGTGAACGTGGGCCTCCAGGGCGAGCACAGAGCCCCAGGTCTCCTCTCCACTTCTTTCCCCTGGTTCTGATGCACAAGACAGATGATGGGTCCAGACGGGCAAGGTCTTCGGCTGCGATGTCTCCTGCTAGAGTTTCCATCTCACCCACAGCCTGGCGTGTGGGGACCATCTGCTTATTACAACACATCCCACCTCACCTGTTGATGTTTACACCACATGTCAAGACCGAGAGACAGCCTGAGGAATGAGGGACAGTGAGATCTGGGGTGCGGCCAGGGTGCTCTATGCCTCATTAGCCAGGCAGGCTGGAATTTGGTGGAAAGTCAAGGAATTCCGCATAGACATTCCTGAGTCCTGAGTCAGAATGAGTGGGACTCCATAGCAGGCAAAAACAATAGCGCTCATTTCATTCTGAAGTTTCCATGTGCACTGGCACCATTCTATCCCAACCTTTTGTTTCCATGGAAACCATTCAGGATGCCACAGAAAGAGGCAGGGGTAGCAGCGGCAGGAACTAGCTTCCCGGTGAGCATCAGGTGGCAGGGAGGGCAGGGATACCAAGCGGCTGCACCCAGAGCCGTGGCTGGGTACAGTGACCCTCCCCAGACACCCAAGGGTGAATCTCGTGGCCAAGCAGAGCCCACTCACGCCAGGCTTCAGTCTGATGATCCGGCCAGCTGGGGGAGCCTTCCAAACACTGCTTTACTTTTCTAGGTTTTTTTTTTTCTTCTTTTCTTAAGAAAAAATTGTGTTCATCGATCAAAAGGAAAAGGCTCTCCATTGTAACTCAAGCATGGAAAGGCGTGGGCTAGGGGAAGCAGAAGTCACCCACAGCTTGAGTTTCCTGAGGCCCCTATAATCAATGACCACTGACTTGGTGGTTTAAAACAACAGCCATTTATTGTCTCACAGGTCTAGTGGCCAGAAGTCCGAGCTCTGGTGTCAGCAGATCCATGGTCGCTTTGAATGAAGCCTCCAGGGAGAATCCTGCCTGGCCTCTGCCAGCTGCTGGGGGCGCCAGATGGCCCAGGGCTGGTGGCTGCTTCACTCCGATCTCCGCCTGTCCTCACATGGCTTCTCCCGTGTCTCGAATCTCCCTCTGCCTTTTTTCTTACAAGGACACTTGTCATTGGATTTAGGGTCCCCCCCAAATCCAGTAGGTTCACGTGGTCAGGTCCACAGTCACATTCACGAAGCCTTTTTCCAGATAAAGTCACATCCACAGGTTCTTGAGACTAGGACGTGGATGTATCTCTTGGGGGCCACGGCTCAACCCTTCACATCCACACAACAGGGGCCTTTGCCAGGCACCCACAGAAGCTCCCATTCTGGGTGCCCCACGGCGCCCTGAGAGCCTTGAGGCTTTGGTCAATTTCAGAGGAATGGCAGGGGCAGTTTCTGTCATTCGAAGACCTGGCCACGGCAGGGAATCTGGGGCGTTGCCATGGTGATCCAAACCTTGAAACTTTTGTCCTTTTGCATTGTTTGCAAGGAACTAGTTACTCAAACCTCCTATGAAATAGGAATCCAGGGGGCGGGCTCTTGAGATGTTTCCCGGTCTTCACTGAAGAGATGGCATCCGCAACACTCCTGGGGTTTTCCCCCAGAGACCGCTGTGCTAGGCTGAGCAGCACGGTAGCTTGCTGCTACCTTGGAACCACACAATCAGACGCGTGAGGAGCGAGGCAGGTGGAGTCAGGGTGGAAAGAAGGGCTCTACAACACAGCACCTGCCACGCTCTGATTCAGGCGGGAACACCACGCCGACGCTGCCAGAGCCCGGTGCCACGGCAGACGGCCGAGGGACAGGCTCTCCCAGCAGCTCGTCACGGCGAACGCAGCTCTGCCAGGCACCTATCTGGTTGCAAGGAGCTGGCAGAAGGACCGGGCAGCAGGGGAGAGCCCGCTCCTGCAGGAAACTTCAGAAACTTGGAGAGGCCCCGGCTTCCGGGAACTCTGCCTGGGGCTCCCTGCAGGCGAGCACATGAAAGAGGGGGTCCGGGCGGCTCGGCAGGGTCAGCCAGACCCCTCTCACCTTTTGGTTCAGGGTTCCTTCCTGCAGAATAAAGGCTGGGTGACTTTGTTCTTGTTAACACACACATCACCTTCCAGACTCAGCATCCTGCCTGGGACTCGCACGCATGGTCGGACTCTGCAGTCCTGGCACTGGGCCCCGAGAACCTTCCAGAGAGGGAAAGCCCCTCCTGCGTAGTGGGCTTCACGGCAGAAACAGCGCTGCTCCTGCAGTACCACGGGACCCATCACCCCGGAGAGCTCCTGTAACACCCGAATGCTCCCAGGTCTTGTCGTTCCATTAGCTCAGCCTCGGCTTGCCAACAACAGAGCAGGGCTAGGAGAGTCGATGCCACGTGTTAATTCTCGTGATCCCCACGGGACAAGGCCATGCGTTTTGAAAAGAGCAGGAGAACCCAATGCGTTCTATAAAAACCCCCTCACCTCCAGACAAGCAGGCGACGCAGGAGCCACTGGTCCCCAAGCCTGCCTTCACCTTCTCTGTTCTAAACCATCGGGCACAGGTTTCCTTGCCCACTCTTGTTCATTGGGACCGCAAGTCTGCCCTCTGCTGGTCGAGGGACATTTGGGCCTCATTACGGCTGGGAAGGGGCTGGAGGCTGTGGGCCCTTCAACAGCTTCTTTGCTATGGATGCGGTTATGTCCTTATCTCTTAATTCAGAGACTTTATCTGGGAGTCAGAGCTGTTGAGCAGGCAATAAACATTCGCTGCCTTTGTGGGTCACAGATAACATCTTTACGCACCACATATCCCCGGAATGCTAAAATAAAGCTGGTGCTATCACACATTCAGCGAGAAGTCCTCTCAGACATCATCATATACATTCTAAAAGAAAGAGGGCAACTAAATAAATAAACATAACAGCAACAGTGGAAAGGTCGGACCTGGGGCTGGTGTTTGCCCTGGCAGTTAAACCCCACCAAGCAGTAGCTGGGTTCACGCCGGGCTCCAGCGTCCGACCAGCTTCCTGCAGGTGCAGATTCTGGGAGCAGCAGGTGATGAACCTGGATTGAGTTCCCAGCCCCAGTTGTCTCGGGCATTTGGGGAGTGAACCAGAGATGGGAGCCTCCTCTCTGCCTCTCAAACACATTTTAAGAACTTTTTAAAGTCAAACTTGCCTCTCTAGTTACTAGCTCTGTGAGCTGGGATGAGGACTTCAGATGAAATGTTCATAATACATCCCAGAATTGTTGAAAAGATTCGATGAGACCATTAATCAAGTAGCACAATGCCTGGCGCAGCAAGAACGTTCTTTAAACAGTAGCTTAAATGGTTTTCTTTTTCAAAAGAGAAGCATTTATCTGACAGGCAGAGTGGGCTGGACCAGGCTGAAGCCAGGAGCCAGAAGTTCCCTCCAGGTCTCCCATGCAGGAAACCAAGTACTTGGGCCATCATCAGCTGCCTCCCAGGATATGCACTAGCAGGAAGCAGAAGAGGGACTGATCCCAAGAACTGCAAGATAGGGGGCCAGTGTCCCACGTGGTGGCTTGGCAGGCTACACCACATCTGTCTCTTAAAGATTTTCCTGTTTCAGTTCACTCTATTCTAGAAGCTAGAAAATTTTTGCTCAGAGTGGACACAGTAGGAAAACCCAGTGTGGGGGAAGAAAAGTGCCCCCACGAGGGCCCGTGGTGTGTGGACAGCATCGTCAACTGCAGCCCAGGGGGTCTCAAGGTGGTGGTGGGAGTGGGGGGGGGTTTGCTCTCCCTGGATTTGGGCACTGTCTGGAGGTACTTTTTGAGGTCACAGCAGGGGCGTGGTACCACTGGAATCTGGCTGGAAGAGGCCAGAGATGCGGCTAAATGTCCTCTCATGCAGGCTGGCCCCCAACAGGGGCTCTATCCGCACAAAATGTTAATGGCTGGAAACCCCGCTCCAGCTTTGCTAAAAAAAGGTCGTTAGCTTTAACACTGAACAACCAAGGTCTCAGCCAGCGCTGTCTGCAGCTGCAGCTGTGCTGTGCTTCCCCGAAGCTGAAAACTCATTCAGAAATGCAAGCCACGCGCACGGCGAATCAGTCGGGGCGCTAATCAGTGGTGACTCTGCTGAGTTCCAGAACTTTCTATGCCCGACTGACCACCAGCATTTCTGTTCATGGTTTGGTTTTCTAGATGATAGTTAGGATAGAAACAAGATCTCTGGATTCAAAAACCACCCAAAGTCAAGAGGCCAAGCCTCCCAGTGTATGTTTTTAAATTTCTAAATTGTGATAAAGGGGCTGGTGCTGTGGCATAGCAGGTAAAGCCACCACCTGCAGTGCCAGCATCCCACGTGGGCACAGGTTCAAATCCCAGCTGCTCCACTTCCAGTGCAGCTCTCTGCTATGGCCTGGGAAAGCAGCAGAGGATGGCCCAAGTGCTTGGGCCCTGAACCCGCATGGGAGACCAGGAAGAAGCCCCTGGCTCCTGGCTTCAGATCGGCACAGCACCAGCCATGGCAGCCATTTGAGGGGCGAACCACCGGAAGGAAGACCTTTCTCTCTGTCTCTCTCTCTCACTATCCATAACTCTACCTGTCAAAATAAATAAATAAATAAATAGAAATATGCACAACATAAAATTCACCATCTTAACCATTTTTAAGTGTAAGTTCAGGACAGTTCTGTGTTCTATAGTTTCAGTTACCCTTGGCCAATCTCTATCCAAAAATGAAAAATTCTAGAACTAACCAATTCCTGAGTTTTAAATTGCATGCAGATCTGAGTATAGTGAAAAAAAACCTCCCTCAATCCTGCTTCTTCCTGCCCAGGGTGTGACTCACCCCTGTGTCCAGTGTGTCCACACCGTGTGCACTGCCCATGAGTCACATAAAGTCTGTTAGTCAGACAGCAGTCATCTGGGTTCAAACCAGGTTAATTGTAGCCTCACACTCCGTCCTAATGCCTGTGTCAGTCACTCTCACATCACCCTGAGAAGAAGGTGGAACAGGATAAACAGACAGCTCAGACGGAGCCCGCACAGTGGTACAGCAGGCTAAGCCGCCACTCACAACACACATCCATCCCAGCACACCGGTTCGAGTTCCAGCTGTTCCACTTCCAATCCAGCTCCCTACCAACGTGCCTGGAAAGCCAGTGGGCGATGGCCTCAGCACTTGGACCCCTGCACCCAGGTGGGAGACCCTGATGGAGTTCCAGTCTCCTTGCTTCAGCCCAACGCAGCCACAGTCATTGCAACCATTTGAGGAGTGAATCAATGGATGGAAGACCTCTCCCTCTCCTCTCTCCACTCTCCCTCTCTGTCACTCTGCCTTTCAAATAAATAAATAAATACCTTTTTTAAAAAAAGAAGACATTTCAGATCACATTTGCATAACTTTTATTATTATATATTGTTTATTATTATTATTATAACTTGCATGATCATTATACCGGGACTTGAACCAGCACTCCATATAGGATGCCGGCATCACAGGAGTGGCTAACGTGCTGCACCACACCCCCAGCCCCAGATTAAACCATACTGAGGCAGACATGAAGGCACAGTGGGCTAAGCCCCGCAGGGGAGTTGCCTGGTTTGAGCCCCACCTCCACTTTGAATCCAGCTTCCCTCTAATGCACCCCTGGGAGGCAGCAGATGATGAATCGAGTACTTGGGCCCCTGGAACCCATGCAGGAGACCTGGATAGAGCTCCAGACTCCTGACCCCAGCCTGGCGCAGCCCCAGCTGCTGCAGCATTGGGAAGTGAACCAGCAGATAAAAGGCGTCTCTGTGTCTCTCCCCCTCTCTCACTCTGCCTCTCAAATGAATAAATAAAACTTTAAAAAAAAGATAAGCTGTGGTGAGCCTTTAGCCTGGTGGCTAAGACACCTGCATCCCGCATTCAGGTGGCTGGGTTCAATGCCCAGCTCTGGCTCCTGACTCCAACTCCCCCCTGGGCAGACTCTGGCTCCAGTGTGTGGATGAGTTGAGTTCCTGGTTCCTGGTTTCGCCTCCCAGCCACTGCAGACATCTGGGGGTGAACCACTGTCTGGAAGCATTCTTTCTCTCTCTCCCTCCCTCCCTCCCTCCTTTTATAGATAAATATTTACAAAATATATTTAAAGGTTCATTTATTTTTATTTACTTAAGATTTATTTATTTATTTGAAAGGCAGAGTTACAGAGAAGCAGAGAGAAAAAGAAAGAGAGAGGGAGAGAGAGAGAGGTCTTCCATTAGATGGTTCGTTCACTCTATAAATGGCCACAATGGCTGGAGCTGAACCAATCCAAAGCTAGGAGCCAGGAGCTTCTTCTGGGTCTCCCAGAAGGGTGCAGGGGCCCAAGGACTTGGGCCATCCTCCATTGCTTTCCCAGGCCATAACAGAGCTGGATCAGAAGTGGAGCAGCCAGGACTCAAACTGGCAACCATATGGGATGTTGGCACTGCAGGCAGTGGCTTTATCCTCTATGCCACAGTGCAACAGAGAGGAGGGGAGAGAAAGAGAGGGAAGGAGGGAGAGAAGGAAGGAGGGAGGGAGAGCAGGAGGGAGGGAGGGAGAGAAGGAGGGAGGGAGGGAGGGAGGGAGGGAGGGAGAGAGGGAGGGAGGGAGTGGGAGAGGGAGAGAAAGAGAGATCCCAACCACTGGCACATTCCTCAAATGCCTATAACAGCTGGGGCTGGGACAGGCAGGAACCTGGAGCCAGAAACTCAACCCAGGTCTTCCAGGTGGTGGCAGGGATTCTTATGCCACCACCACGTGCTGCTTCCTGGGGAGGCCACTCCAGCTCAGAAGGACTTGAGGCTTTTCTGGCAATGTCCTGCTCCTGGGGCCCTCGGCACTCACCTGCCGCTGCACCTGTCAGTGGATGGAAACAGCTCCAGGTCTCCACCTCCACCGTCTTCCGCTCCCAGCTCTGTTCCGTCACCCCTCCTCCAGAGCTGGCACACATTAAACATGTGCATGTGTTTGGAGCACTTGTAAGAGGACATGGTCATGGAAACACAAACAGAAAATACTTCAGGCACCTGCCTTAAGGGCCTGCAAGACCCAGGAGTGGTTCCAGAATTGGGGACTGGGCAGCGGTGTTGATAGTCTGTATGAAGATCACCTAAGAGCCCTGAATCCCTGCCCCAGGCTACCCAGTCTAGCAATGCCACTCCCCTCACCCTACTCCTAGGAAGTCTGTGACCTGGCAAGGCTCAGGAAGACTTTGGATCTAGATAACAAAGTGTAGCTAGACACCAGGTGGGTCTATAACAGAAAATGATGGTAATGTGATAATCCCAGCCTTTTCCTCTGCATGGCGTTTGCCTCCTCCAGACAGGAGAGAAAGAGGAGTCCTCTTAAGAGAAAACCAACCCACTCAAGAGAGAAGCTGACGGATACAACATCTGTGGGATCCTGCCCGGTGACTCTGGAAGAGAACACACACATGACACACAGTCAGCCAAGGATCTCCAGAGCTTTGAGGGATGTGCTCACAAAAAGCAACCAAAATAAACAGGAAAAAAAACAACTAGGCTGCTTTTAGAAAGAAAAACCACGAGCCAGCAGGGAAGGGAATAAAACTAAACAGACTTCCAGAGATAGGAGAGAAACCGCATGCATCAAACTCGTTTAAAGAAAAGAGGACAGAGAAGAAGACCTCTGGAAAATCAAAAACGATAATGGTAGATGTTTGTTAAAACCAATGAAAGAACTGGGAGCTGTAGCTGAGTTCCCCAACAAATGACCAAAAAGATGAGAGAATGGAAGTGTGAAAATTTGAGAACCAGTCTTGGAGGTCTGCTATCACAAAAAACAGGGTTCTAATAAGAAAGAACCAAGTCATCACACAAATACAGAACATTCATGTGCAGCGTATGACGTAGAATTTCAGAACTCCAGGAATAAAAACAGTATTTCCACAAAAAGAAAAGGACAGGAGGGCTACAAATCTCAGAAATTACAATAGAATCAGTTTTATTGCTAATAATAAACACTTATAGGTAATAAAAATGAAAGCGGCTGGGACCAGTGCTGTCATGTAGTAGGTTAAGCACCTGCACCTGCCTGCAGCACAGGCGTTCCATATGGGCACCAGTTCGAATCCCAGCTGCCCCACTTCTGATCCAGCTCCCTGCTGACAGCCTAGGAAAGCAGTGGAATATAGCCCAAGTGCTTGGGTCCCAAACCTGTATGGGAGACCTTGAAGAACCTCCTGGCTTCAGATCAGCCCAGCTCTGGAAGTTGCAGCCATTTGGGGGTGAACCAGTGGATGGAAGATCTCTCCCTCTGTCTCTCCTCTCTCTGTCTGTAACTCTGCCTCTGAAGTAAATAAATTAAAAATCTTAAAAAAAAAAAAAAGACAGCATAACAATGCCTACAAAAATACCTAGACTTTTATACCCAGCCAAACAATCTGCCTATCAAACTATCTATCCAATATAAAGGTGGAATAAGGGAATCTGAGTTCAAAAAAAAAAAAAAAAAAAAAAACCATGGAAAGTTTTACTCCACTAATAACAAAAGTATAGGAAACAGGGCATTCATGAAACGGGAGTGCCAGTACTAGAGAGAGAAAAAGAATCATCCTGCAGTCACGGCATTGGGAAGATGCAGGACTGAAGTAGACTACACTGTGTCATATACAAAATCCCTGAGAATGCAAACGGAATTGTATGGTAGCCAGAGCATCAGTGACTCCCTGGAGATCGGGGTGAGGGGCGGGATAGACTGTTGAGGGGCATGACGAGATGGAAATGGAGATGTCCACTACTTTAATTATAGGAATGGATTCAGCAGCGAATTTATGTATCGAAACTCATAAATTCTTTTTTTTTTTTTTTTTTTGACAGGCAGAGTGGACAGTGAGAGAGAGAGACAGAGAGAAAAGTCTTCCTTTTGCCGTTGGTTCACCCTCCAATGGCCGCCGCGGCCGGCGCACTGCGCTGATCCGATGGCAGGAGCCGAGTGCTTCTCCTGGTCTCCCATGGGGTGCAGGGCCCAAGCACTTGGGCTATCCTCCACTGCACTCCCGGGCCACAGCAGAGAGCTGGCCTGGAAGAGGGGCAACCGGGACAGAATCCGGTGCCCCGACTGGGACTAGAACTCGGTGTGCCGGCGCTGCAAGGTGGAGGATTAGCCTAGTGAGCCATGGCACTGGCCAAAACTCAAATTCTTTAAGATGGACATGCATTATACCTCAATTAGGCAGTTAAAAAAATTAGGAAAACAAGAGAATTAGTGAAGTGGAAGATTGGTCAGAGGGAACTATCCACAAAGAAGCATCCAAGAAAGAATGAAGATCATGCATGCTGTGCTGGGAAGGCCCAGTGCGTCCTGCTGGGTCTCAGGATGAGAAGAGAGGATCCTTTCACAACAGCTCCAACGGAAGCCTGAGCCAGGAACACAGTACTCTCAAAGTGCTGGAAAACAAAAGACTGTCAATAACTTTTTCAGCTCAGAAGGAATATCCTTTAAAGCAAGCGACAGGCATTTTCAGATCAGCCAAAGCTCAGAGTTCTCCAAGAGTTCTCCCTGCTCACGGAAAGTCCACAGGGTGTTTTTAAGCCGAAGGTCAATGACCCGACATAGAATTTCAGAGACGCAGTAAAGGACACGGTCTCAAGCAGTCAAAGGGCTGTTTGAGATACAGGCAGCATCTTGTTGTTTTTCCCTTTTCTGGCTAAAATCAAAGATCCATGAAGGAGAAATCAGAGGGTGCAATGCTGAAAGACTGGTGAAACCAGATAACCAAGGGTCTGGGATGCCACGCAGGAGGAAAGACAGAGGGGCCCAGGTGCAGAGAAGCGGAGAGAGGGGAGAGAACAGGCACAGCAGTGCAAGACAGAGGGGCAAGCTAGGAAGAAGGCAGCCAGCGCTGTCCACCACGACCTCAGGTCCGGTGGGCGGCCACTGAAAGGGAAACGCCGCTGGAGCTGGGGGTCAGGACGTCACAGGACCTTGGGAGGGTGACCTTAATGAAGGAAAGGGATGAGCTCCCGATTGCGAAGAACTACAGAGTGGATGGAGAAGGGAGCAGAAGGGGCAGGTGTCTGCTTCAGGAGAACTCCGGTTACCCCTTCCAAGCCTGCCTCTTCCCTGGGGTCCCCGCTCTGGGAATGGCCTTACTACCCAGTAGGTCAAGCCAAAATACAGGGGTGACCACGGTTCTTCCCCTACTCCCCAGACCCAACCTCCCAGCAGCGCCTGTGGACCCTGCTCCCACGGGCAGTCTGTATCTGACACCGCATGGCTCCCGTCTCAGTCCAGGTCTCTCCCAGGCAGTGCTGCCTTTCATGGGGCTGGGCTGGGGGATGCTTCTATGCTTGCTTTCTCTGGCCCAGTCTCCTGATCTTCTAGGCATAAAGAAAGCCAGGCCACATCACTCCCCTTCTCGAGGTCCCTCAGTGACCAGGTGAGCATGCGTCACAGCAGTGACATCACTGCTTGGGACACCTGCACCCATCGGAGTGCTTGGCCTGGGTCCCTGATGCTCCACCTCTGGCCCAGCTTCCTGCTGACGCATGCCCTTCGGAGCAGCTGGTGATGACCCAAGTACTTGGGTCTGAGTTCCAGGCTCCTGGCTTTGGCCTGGCCCAGCCCTGGCTGTTTGTGGAGTGGACAGGAGGATGGAAGATTGATCTCCCTCTGCCTTTCAAATGAAACAGAAAACCGAATCCCTCAGTAGCTCCCCACGGTGTTCAGAACAAAACTGGAATTCTGGACCACCGTGTTGGAGGCCCTCCGGGACCCGCCCTAGTTCAACATCGCAAACTCCTGTTCCGCTGCCTTCCCACCGTCACTGGCTCCATGCTCATTGGTCCTGGAGTACATCAAATGCTTTCCTGCCTCAACACTTTTGTTCCAGAAGGTTCTTCCTCCAGATCTTGGCAAGCTAGATTCTTTTGTTTATTTTAAGATTGATTGATTGATTGATTGGACAGGCAGGGTTACAGAGAGACAGAGACCCAAATGGCTGCAATGGCTGGAGCTTGGCCAGACCAAAGCCAGGAGCCTGGAACTCCATCCAGGTCTCCCATGTGGGTGGCAGGGGCCCAAGTACTCGGGCCAACTTGCATTGCCTTCCCAGGCCATTAGTAGGGGGCTGAATGGGACTTGGAGCAGCCAGGACTCCAACCAGCATGCATACGGATGTCAGCATTGCAGGTGGAGGCTTAACCGGCTGTGCCACCACAACAGTGCCCCAAGTTGCATGATTTTCCCAACATTCAGTTCTGAGCCACCTCCTCTGATGATGTTCGCCAGTCACCCGCACAGACAACCTGCCCTCCAGCTGAGATGCCCCCAACCCAGCACTGAGCTGTCTCACCTGTCACACTTCCCCTCTGAAATGACCACGTGCCTTGACTGACTTCCTTATTGTGTGTGCCCCACCCACCCCACCACAGATCTGTTCATTCCACCAGCTCAGGAACCATTTCCCCCATAAGCTGCTGAAGCCCCACTGCCCATTCTTGGACTCTGTCTTCAAAGAAAGAAGTGGAGCAGGAGCCGGCGTGTGGTGGCGTGGGTTAAGCCCTGTTGCAACCTCGGCATCCCGTACTGGAGCACTGGTTCCTCCAGTCCCGGCAGCTCTGCTTCTGACCCAGCTCCCTGCTGTCCCTGGGGTAGGCTCTGGGCCAGCGCGACTCTCCATCTCGCTGGACGACTGTCTCAGCAGAGGCACAGGAGGCTCTTCCTCCGGGTGACCTGACCATCTGCAGTTACCCTCTTGGCTGAAGATGCCAGTGACAAAGTCACTGAAGGCTCAGGGACCAGAAGACATCAAGAACATGCAATTCTGGAGCTTGCAAATTCTCTTTCCCTGCCTTTAGCTGAAGTCTCCCATTGCAACCTCCTGTAACAGGGTCGTCAGCAGGCTTAGCATGGCCCAAGGCACCCTGGGTCCGGTGTGGAGGCAGTGGCACAGGAACAACAAAGAGCTTGCAGGTACATTTCCTGTCTGAATTATGGGGGGTGGGGGCAGGGAGGATTCAGCCCCACTGCAGGAGGGGCAAGGGCAGGCTGCCCCCTCCTCTCTCAGGACTTAAATTCAGGAAAATGGTAAGGACAGAAGGACCTCCCGCTGAGGTTGCAGATAAAAATGCAGGATGCGGGGCTGGCACTGTGGTGTAAAGGGTTAAGCCCCTACTCCCAGCGCCAGCATCCCATAGGGGTGCTGGTTCAAGTCCCAGCTACTCCAATTCCAATCCAGCTCCCTGCTGATGCAACTGGGACAGCAGTGGAAGATGGCCCAAGTGCTTGGGTCTCTGCCACCCACCTCGTAGGTGAAGCTCCTGGCTCCTGGCTTCAGCCTGCCCCAACCCCGGCTGTTGCGGCCTCTTGGGGATGTACCAGCAAATGGAACATTTCTCTCTGCCTCTGCCTCTCCCTCTCTGTAACTCTGCCTTTCAAATAAGTAAACCTTTTAAATCAAAAAACATGATGTCCAGTTGAATTTGAATTTCAGATAAACAACCAATAATTATTTAACATATATACATATGTATGTACTGTTAGGATACTCACACTAAAATTATCTGTTGTCTAAAATTCAACCTGGGGGGCCGGCGCCGCGGCTCACTAGGCTAATCCTCCGCCTAGCGGCGCCGGCACACCGGGTTCTAGTCCCGGTTGGGGCGCCGGATTCTGTCCCGGTTGCCCCTCTTCCACGCCAGCCCTCTGCTGTGGCCAGGGAGTGCAGTGGAGGATGGCCCAGGTGCTTGGGCCCTGCACCCCATGGGAGACCAGGAAAAGCACCTGGCTCCTGGCTCCTGCCATCGGATCAGCGCGGTGCGCCGGCCGCAGCGCGCCGGCCGCGGCGGCCATTGGAGGGTGAACCAACGGCAAAGGAAGACCTTTCTCTCTGTCTCTCTCTCTCACTGTCCACTCTGCCTGTCAAAAAAAAAATAAAAAAAAAAATAAAAAAAAAATAAAAAAAAAAAATAAAATTCAACCTGGGGCCAGCGCTGTGGCACAGTGGGTGAAGCTGCCGCCTATAGTACCGGCATCCCATATGGGTGCCGGTTGGAGTCCTGGCTGTTCCACTTCCAATCCAGCTCTCTGCTATGGCCTGGGAAAGCAGTGGAAGATGGCCCAAGCCCTTGGGCCCTGCACCTGTGTGGGAAGACCTGGAGGAAGCTCCTGGCTTTGGATCAGAGCAGCTCTGGCTGTCGCGGCCAACGGGGGAGTGAAGCAGCGGATGCAAGACCTCTCTCTCACTCTCTCTCGCTCTCTCCCTTTCATTCTCCCTCTGTGTAACTCTAACTTTCAAATAAATAAATAAATCTTTTAAAAAATAAAAATAAAATAAAATTCCACCTAACTGGTGTCCTACACTTCACCCAGCAACCCTGTCTCCAGCACGTGCTTCAAGGAGGGGCCTCAGCATTGGAAGAGGCCTCTAAGGAGACTTTCTGAGTGGCTACAGAGTGGCCAAAAAAATTCAAAGACTTTTTTCAAGATTTATTTATTTATTTGAAAAGCAGAGTTACAGTGAGAAAGAGAACCTTCCATCTCCAGGTCTACTCCCCAAATGGCTGCAACAACCAGACTGGGCCAGGCTGAAGCCGGGAGCTTGGAAGTCCATCCGCATCTCTCACGTGGGTTCAGGGGCCAAACACCTGGGCCATCTTCCGCTGCCCTCCCAGGTGCATTAGCAGGGAGCTGGATTGAAAGTGGAGCAGTCAGGACTCGAACCATCACCCTTACGGGATGCTGGTGTCACAGGCATTGGCTTAACCAGCTATGCCACAACCTGGCCCTGGCCAAAATTTGGTAAAGTCTTGTTATTCATTTTTATTTATTTGAGAGACAGAGAGCTCCGTGTGCTGGTTCACTTCCCAAATGCCTCCAACAGCTCCAGGGCAGAAGCTGGGCACCGGGAGACTCAGTCCAAGTCTCTCACGGGGGTGGCAGGAACTCGACCGCTGAGCCATCACTGCTGACTCCCAGGGCCTGCAAGAAGCTGGAGCCAGAGCCAGGGACCAAACCAGGTACTCGGATTTCAGACGTGGGCGTCACAACCCGGGTCTTCACCACTAGGCCGAAGCCGGCACCCGGACGTGCTCTTTTGACTTTTGAATGTGTGGTGCTCCTGGCCCATTGCAGACGAGGGCTTTGGAAGGGCAGAAATGGGCACGCCAAGCTCTGAGGTGAATGCATTTCCCAGGCCGGTGGTGCACCGGAGCCGGGGTCCCGCTTACCACAACCACTCCCCCAGTAACCACGACACGAAACGCCTCGGCCCAAGAGCAGACAGGCGCAGAGCCCCCTGAGAGTGGCTGCTGGCCGTGTCTGAGTGGTGATAAAAACCAGGTCATTCTTAGTCACAGAAGCACAGGCCGGGGCGTAGCAGGGCAGCCGTCACGTTCCATTTAGGTAATGGGTCGAGGCTGTGTCTTCCAGGGGTGGCCAAGGACTTCCGTCCCCAAGCGAGTGTTACAACCCAACTAACTGAACAAACCTAAGGACAAGAGGGACAGCTCAACGCGATGCAGCAGCCCCTCCAGCCTCTCTGCAGGAAATTCTTACAGACCAGCACACGTGGGCGTGCAGTTTAGTCCGCACCACAGCTCTGCAAGGAAGAAAAAAAGAAAAGCCCACAAACATGGCCATGAGAGCCAACGGACCGTGAGTGGCCAAAGAAACAGATCTGATTTACAGCCTGGGCTGACAGTCTGCTCCAGACGGACACTACAGACAGCACCCACGTATCTCATGCCAGGAGATCCTACGGGGCCTGGGCAACTCGGCAGGGGGAGGCACAGGCCCAGATGGTGCACATCTGGCCAAATATTCGGAAGAGAGAGAAACCAACTTCCCAGATCCCCAGACAGGTGTTTGGGGCTCCCCAGGAGACCTGCCCAGGAAAGGTAGGAGGGACGCTGAATCAGGACGGTGGCTCCTTAAAGAGCAAAGATTCTTAATAAATGACCGGCACAGGACCGGCACAGGTCAGCAGAAACCAAACAGGTGGCAAGAGAATGGCCCGCTGCCCACCTTCTCCGGATAACAGCATCAATTCCAAGACACTTAAATTATTTACATTATTGTAACCAAGACATCTTTAATAATGCACCAAACAGCAGGCACCGGGTTGAAATCAATTAGACTCCACCGCTAAACTGTGAGGGCGAAACTCAACAGCAGCAGGGCTCTGGGCACAGGTGCGCCTGCCAGAGAGGATCAGGAACCAAGCGGGCGGGACCCGGACGTGGAAGAGACGGCCAGGTGCGCCCACACAGAGGGCAACAACGAAACACCAAAGCCAGAGGCCCTTCAAGAAGGTTCTGGGTGGCCGGGCTGTGGCACAGCCGGAGAAGCTGCCGCCTGCAGTGCCCAGGGTTCGAATCCAGCTGCCCCACTTCCAATGCAGCTCCTTGCTAATGCACCTGGGAAAGCTGCAGAAGATGGCCCAAGCGTTTGGGCCCCTGCACCCATGAGGGAGACCTGGAAGAAATCCTGGCCCAGCCCTGGCCCTTGTGGTCATCTGGGGAGTGAACCAGTGGATGGAAGATCTCTCTCTCTCTCTCTCTCTCTCTCTCTCTCTCTCTCTCTCTCTCTCTCTCTCATAAATAAATATAAAAACAAGGTGGCTGGCGGAGGAACACGACCACAGGGCACAGGGACAACCTCACTGCCGAGGTGACCAAGCACACAGGTCCCGAGCAGCCTTGCGCCCGCCGGCCCGGAGGGACGTCTGGGCTGCATGCCCGGGATCAGAGCCGACCGGGGGACACACGGGTGGCTGGCAAGGGGCGCTCTCCGCAGAGCCGCGAGGGCGCCAGCCCGCCGGCCCGACCGCGCGCTGCCCTCTCCGGCCGGAGCGAGCGCGGGCGCCGACGGGTGGGCGCTCGGCCGCGCGGGGGCGCAGGGCGCAGGCGCGCACCGCCGAGCCGGCGGCTCCGCGCCGCCAGGGGCCGCTGTGGCGCCGGCGGGCGTCGCGCTGTCGGGGCGGCGGGCGGCCGGGCCCTCTTGAGCACGGCCTCGCCGGTTTGGCCGGGTGAAAGGTTGCGAAGATGGCGACGGCCTTGAGCGAGGAGGAGCTGGACAATGAAGACTATTACTCGCTGCTGAACGTGCGCAGGGAGGTGAGGCCCGCGGCGGGGCGCCGTCGGCGCTGAGGCCGGGCCCGGTCGTCCGGGAGGGCCGGGCTGGCGGCCTCGGCCGCGGCGGCCACTCCCGACTCGGAGGCCGCGTGACCCGGTCGCGGTGCGCGGCCGCCGGCCGTCGGTGCCGACACCGCCGCCGCGGGGGCTGGAGCCGGCCTCGGACCCCGCGCCCGGAGCGCCGCGCCCGGCCTTTCCGGGCAGGGCCAGAAGCCCCCGCGCCCTCTGAAGGGGACAGGGACCCCGAGGGAGGCCCCCGGAGCGGGGTTCGTGGTCCACCGGGTCCTGCGCCCCGCGCGGCTCCCACTCGCGTCGTGGCCGAGGGGCTGTGTCATCGGCCCGGGCCAGCAGCATGGCGAAGCGAGTTTGGGGCCCCAAGGTCAAAGCCCCCGGGAGGCGCCGGGGGTGTCCCGGGGCCGGCTCGCCGCCGGCCGAGGCCAGCCTCGTCCCGCGCGCCTCGTGGCCCCTGGAGCTGAGGGCGGAGCCGGCCGGACCCACAGCCAGGACGGCGGGCCCGGGCGTGCTGCTCTCCGGAGGGGCGGCCTGCGGTGTGCGGTGCGAGGCCGCCAAGGTCAGGGCGCAGGTGGCTCGGTCCGCACGTTTCCGCCTTCGCCGGAGCAGCGCTGGCCCCGTCTCCCGGCCCGAGCTGGCCCGGTGGACACGGGGCAGTGTGGTTTGAGCTACGTGTGTTGGGGGTTCCCGGGGGCCCGCGTGCCGCTCCTTCTTTCTCCCGGCAGCCCTCGCCCAGGTGACCGGGTGACTCGCCTGGTGCAGCCCCGGCTGGCTGACTTCCGGTTCTGTGCTGCCACCGAAGCTGGCCAGCCCTGGGCCGCCGCGCTGCTGGTTCCCGCCTGCGTCCTCGGGACCCACAGGGGCAGCCCTCGGGTGGATCGGCCCCTGTGTGCTGCGGAAGCCTCCAGGGAACTGTTCCGGAGGTTTTGTGGGGCTGCCCCGGGCACCCGGGAGCCCTTACTCTGCATTTACAACTCCATGCGAGGCTTTGCACAAAGCGCCTATTTGGCCTTCCGTGTCTGATATGAATAAAGCTGTCTGCCTGTCCCTTAGGTTTTTTTACATAGCTTTTTTTTTTTTTTTTTTTTTTTTTTTAAGAGAGAAAGGTGGTATCTACTATCCGCTGGTTCACTCCTCAAATGGCCACAACAGCCAGGGCTGGGGCAGGGTGAAGCCAGGAGCCTGGAACTCTTATCTGGGTCCCCCACATGGGTGTAGGGGCCCAGGGACTTGGGCCATCCTCTGCTGCTCCCCCAGGCTCACCCACAGGGAGCTGGAGAGGAAGTGGAGCATCCGGAACTCAAACTCCTGCTCTTACGGGATGCGGGGGTTGCAGCAGCATCCTAGCCCACTGTGCCACAGCGCTGGCCCCTAATTTTTAAAGATTTATGTATTTATTTTTGAGGCAGAGTGAAAGAGAGAGGGAGAGACAGGGCTTCCGTGTGCTGGTTCTCTCGTAAAATGACCACAACTGGGCCTCCCACATGGGTGCAGGGGCCCAGGCTCGTGGGCCGTCTGCCACTGCGTTCTCAGGAGCGTCAGCAGGGACTGACCCTCACTCGAAGGGATGCCGGCACCACAGGGGAGGCCGCTCCATCCTCTGAGTTATTCTTTGTCTTTTCCGGTTCGTAGAGGGGAAGCGTCTAAACGAAGCCAGGCTTTCTGAAATGAACCTTTCTTACCATGCGTTTATAATTAGCCTGGTTATTGACAGTTCAGCAGCCTCTACCTGTTTCCCAGCCTTACCCTCGGGCCCTGCAGATGGTCGGAAAGATGTGGGAAAATGGGCTTAGCAGAGCCCTGGCTCGTAAACCTTGAAGCTTCTGGGATTTTTTTTTTTTTTTTTTTTGACAGGCAGAGTGGACAGTGAGAGAGAGAGAGAGAGAGAGAGAAAGGTCTTCCTTTGCCGTTGGTTCACCCTCCAATGGCCGCCGCGGCCGGCGCGCTGCGGCCGGCGCACCGCGCTGATCCGATGGCAGGAGCCAGGAGCCAGGTGCTTCTCCTGGTCTCCCATGGGGTGCAGGGCCCAAGCACCTGGGCCATCCTCCACTGCACTCCCTGGCCACAGCGGAGAGCTGGCCTGGAAGAGGGGCAACCGGGACAGAATCCGGCGCCCCGACCGGGACTAGAACCCGGTGTGCCGGCGCCGCTAGGCGGAGGATTAGCCTAGTGAGCCGCGGCGCCGGCCAAGCTTCTGGGATTTTTAGGCCTGCCAGTGTCATTAGACTGATGGAAGGGAGTCAAAGTGTTTTGTTTTTAGATGTGTTTATTAGCGTGAGAGAGAGATCTTCCATCCACTGTTCACTCCCCAGATGGCCTCAACAACCAGGTTGGGGCGAGCCAAAGCCAGGAGCCAGGAACCCCATCCTGGTCTGCCACACGGTGACAGGGGCCCAAGCACTTGGACCTTCACCCGCTGCCTCCCAGGCACCTTGGCAGGGAGCTGCAGCGGAAGCAGAGCGGTGCAGGCTGGAACTGGCGCTCCAGTGGGGATGCCGGCCTTGGCCGCCGCTTACCCTGCTGCACAGCACCAGCCCATCAAACAGTTGTGTCTTTAAAACTTCAGCTTTTCTAGTGAGTGAACGCACCTCCCGTATTTATGGCCGTGGACGGGATCTGTTCCCTGTGTCAGCAGCGTCTGTGTTAATGCCGTCCTCGGGTGCCGTGTGCTGATTGTCTCAGGATTGTCGCCCAGCTCTAACAGTGAGGTCTGCCCTGGCTGATTTACTAGGATTGTGTTTTGTGAAATCGAATCTGGAGTTGGAATAACATGATTTGCTTGGCGGAAAAGTGGATGTAACCTTTTTTTTTTTTTTTTTTTTTGACAGGCAGAGTTGACAGAGAGAGAGAGAGAGAGAAAGGTCTTCCTTTGCCGTTGGTTCACCCTCCAACGGCTGCCGCGGCCAGCGCACCGCACTGATCCGATGGCAGGAGCCAGGTGCTTCTCCTGGTCTCCCATGGGGTGCAGGGCCCAAGCACCTGGGCCATCCTCCACTGCACTCCCGGGCCACAGTAGAGAGCTGGCCTGGAAGAGGGACAACCGGGACAGAATCCAGCGCCCCGACCGGGACTAGAACCCGGTGTGCCGGCGCCGCAAGGCGGAGGATTAGCCTAGTGAGCCGCGGCGCCGGCCCAGATGCAATCTTAATTCTTAGTTTGTGGCTGGAAGAATGTAGTGGTGCCTGTGCATGTATTAGCTTGGTGCCAGGTGGGTCCGCCTGTAGGAGGCGCAGAACCTTCAGAAGACGGTCTTTAAACCTCTAGCGCTCAGCAGAGTTCAGACTTTGCCCAGAACTCTCAAGTGGAAGCAAGCGAAGACAGAACCAGGGAATCCTGCCTAAAAACTGTAAGATAGTGGAGTAACGCAATTGGAGTTGTGTGGGAAGCTCCAGAACCGGTCTAAGAATCTCCCTTCTTCAGAGGGAAGCAGGACTCGGGCTCTGTGCCGAGCCCCTTCCTCTGCCTGGTTACCGAGGGGAGCCATCTGCCTGCTTCACACCAAGGCACTGAGGGGAGCCAGTGAGGTGTCGCCCCCCGGGGGATGTAATCCCCTGGGATTTCCAGGGTGGCTTTTCAAAACTTGTGTGGAACAAGGGCTCCTCGGCAGTAACCGGGGTGGCGTTTTCTTGACCCTGATACTTCTCATAGAAAATGGCATATTTTATTGCAAATGTTTTGAGTTTGTTTCCTTTTTTTTTTTTTTTTTTTTTTTATTTATTTAGAAGGCAGAGAGAGACAGAGACAGAGATCCTCCATTCCCCAAATGCCCTCAACAGCCAGGAGCTTGGAACCCAGTCCATGTCTCCCACCTGGGTAGCAGGGATCCGAGTACTTGGGCCATCACCTGCTGCTTCCCAGGGTGCACGTTAACAGGAAGTGGAGTGAGAAGTGGAGCCAGGACTTGAACCGGGCACTGGGATAGAAGGCAGGCCTCCCCAGCAGTGTCCCAGCCACTGTACCAAGTGCCCACACTGACACGTTCTAAACCTATTCTAATTCCTGCCTACCAGTGTGGTGTTACCTTTGACAGAAGTTATTTTTTATAGTATGTCATTCAGCTGTGTTTATAGCTTTTTTTCCCAAAGAAACCTTTTATTCAAGGAATACAAATTTCATGCATTTCTGTAGCCTGTTTTAAGACCTCTGGATCAGGTTAGCCTTGAGCCAACCTTTTCAAGATTTAAACACTCTTGGAAAAAAGGCAGCTGTTAAGTAAAACATAAAGCCCTACAGGTCAGTTCTTTCCTCCTGCAGTCGACACGTGGGGTCAGCATACCGGAGGACAGACGTGTCATCCGCCAATGAAGTTCCCCCACAGCCTGGTTTTCATTCCTTCCTGGTGCGCAGTACACTGTTTTCTGCACTGTTTTGGTTGATTGGGTTTCTCTGGCTGCAATTCACAATCACGGAGTGAGACTAAACATTCGAGCCCCGACTGCAGATGAGAAGAAAGGGCCCGAGCAGGAAAGGAAGGCTCACTGGTCACTTTCAGAATTAACGCGAGGTCAGAGTCACCCACAAAAGGGGGGTGGGCAGCAGACCTCCCCTCCCCAGCCTGGGCAACTTAGAGTGGCCCAGTGCTGTGGGGCGGCGGGTAAGATGCTGCCTGCAATCCTGAAGCCACATTGGGAGTGCTGGTTCCAGTCCTGGCTGCTCCACCTCCCATCCAGCTCCCTGCGGTTGTGCCTCAGGGAGGCAGTGGAAGACGGCCTGAGTACCAGGACCCCTGCCACCCACATGGGAGACCTGAGTGGAGTTCCTGACTTTGGCCTGGCCCAGCCCTGACTATCGCGGACATTTGGGAAGTCAATCAGTGAATGGAAGATCTCTTTCTGTCTCTCCCTCTCTCTTTGTAACTCTGCCTTTCAAATAAGTAAAATGAATCTTTAAAAAAAAAAAAAAAAGGAAAAAGAAACAGAGTTGTAAAAAGATGGACTGAAACAGGTGGGCACACAGGTCCCAGCCATGCTGGGGTGGGTTCTGATCCCTCATTCATTGCTCCCTGACCTCCCTGAAGTCCACCACGTTTCCAGCTTGGGGTTCATTACAGGAACCTGGGAACGTGTGGGCACTGGGTGCCAAGGGTTAAGCACAGCTGTCCAAACTGTACTCGGATGATAAGCATTTTGTGAGCCATGAGGCTAAGGAACAGGAATTTCAGCCTCGGAGGCCTGCCACTGGACTGCACTTGATCCTTTAGCTTCCCAGGGCCTCCGTCTTCTTATCTGCAGAGTGGAGCTACAGCACTGGGGGGGGGGGGGGGGGGGGCTGCACTGTGTGGGATTTGGCAGCCTCATCGGGCTGTGTTTAGGTTCCACGTCACTCTGCTAGGACTTTATGCCTCTAGGAGAGTCGTTTACCCTTTCTGTTCATTTTCTGTAACACTGACATGCAGGGAACAGGTAAGAGCATTGTACTAAGTAAGCACTTGCTGTCAGCGGGTGAGTTGTGTGTTGGTGTGTGGTGAGGATGTATATAAAGTGCCTGGGATAAATGGCTGTTCAGTTAATATCTCTTGGGTTTTGATAAACACAGGGTGTGCTTATTTTCCGAAGACATGCACCTAACCATTGTATGCTTCTTCCTGGTGCTATGCAACCGTTGGACTACTGAAGCACTTAGCACCCAAATTTATGCCGGGCGTTAGGTTATGAATTCCCTGAGTTTTCTTCCTCTGTTCCAAATGCAGAGTTTTGATTGTTTAAGATTTTGTTTATGTGTTTGAGAGGCAGAGTTAGGGAGAAAGGTCTCCAGTTGGTTCACTGCCCAGACAGCCAGAGCTGGGTGGATCCAAAGCCAGGAGCCAGAAGCTTCTTCTGGGTCTCCCACCTGGGGGCCAGGGCCCAGGCACTTGGGCCATCTTCCCCTGCTTTCCCAGGCATGGCAGAGACGGCAAGAGGAGCATCGGGGATATGAACTGGTGCCCATATGGGATGCCAGTGCTGCGGTGGAGGCTTAGCCAACGACGCCACAGCACCGGCCCCCAAAATGCAGTTTTAACAGTTGTGTCTGAACAAGGCTTCCTGCAGAGTTGGAGGTGGGGGTCTTTCTGGGAATTAGAGCCAAGCTAGAAAGTAGGATGAAAGCTCAGCAAAAATTAAAACCATCCCTGGGAAATGATTCCCAATGGGACCCTACGAGAGTTGCTAGCTGACAACTCTGAAGGGCGCACAGGGGAGGCAGCCAGGACTGGGAGGGGTGCCCCAGGAGCCAGTGGCAGGGAGTAGCTGTTGAGGGCAAGCTGGTTCCTATCTCATCTCCTGTGTAACCAGCAAGCAGCACAACATTAAGTGTTACAGTGTAGTTCTCTGATGACCCCCAAGCCAGCTGCTGCCTTTCTGCTTTGGGTATTTCAAACGCTTGATGCTGAAATTTTGATGTTCTAGTTTTACATTTTCTGTCAAAATACCTGTTATTTTTCTTTCTTTTTTAAAGAGAATTCAGTTGAAAGCTTTTGTATTTGCTGTGAGCTTAGTAATAAAATAAGGAAGAAGAAAGTATGGAACATGCAATCAGTTTTTGCTTGGCTATGGAATTTTAGGTTTTTTATTAATCTTTTTTTTTTTCATTTTATTTACTTTATGTATACACTGCCCTGTTCAAGAAAGGATTTAGGATAGGGCTGGTGTTGTGGTGTAGCAGGTTAGTGCAGGCATCCTGTATGAGCACCAGTCTGAGTCCCAGCTGCTCCACTTTGATCCAGCTCCCTTCTAATGCACCTGAGAAAGCATCAGAGGGTGGCCCAAGTGCTTGGGCCCCTGCACCCATGTGGGAGACCCTGAACAGGCTCCTGGCTTCAGTCTGGCACAGCCCTGGCTGTGGCAGCTGTCTGGGGAGTGAACCAGCAGATGGAAGATCTCTGCTTTTTCTCTCTCTCTGTCTCTCCCTCTCTGTAACTCTGCCTTTCCAACAAATCTTTAAAAAAGAGAGAGAAGAATTTAAGACAACTAACAGATGAATGAAATAATGTAACCTTTTTGGTTTTTTTTTTTTTTTTTTTAAGATTTTATTTATTTGAGGGACAGAAATGTCTTCCCTCTGCTGGTTCACTCCCCAGATGGCTGCAGTGTCTGGAGCAGGGCTGATCTGAAGCCAGGAGCTTCTTCCAGGTCTCCCACATGGGTGCAGGGACCCAAGCACTTGGGCCATCTTCCACTGCTTTCCTAGGCCATAGCAGAGAGCTGGTTTGGAAGAGGAGCAGCCAGGACACAAACCAGCACCCATGTGGGATGCTGGTGCCGCAGGCAGAGGCTTAGCCTACTGTGCCACAGCACTGGCCCGAATAGTGTAGGTTTCAAATAGGCAGGAGGCACACATTTCTAAACAGGGAGATCAGTGGGAATATTGGTGAGTTCTTACCACTGTGGTGGCCCACACGGCGCACAGACTCCTGGGAAGGCAACTTGCAGCGGCATGGAAGATGCTGCTGCTGCTGCCCCTGTGTGGCTGCGGCACCTGGGAGCGGCTGCGGCACCTGAGCGGCTGCGGCACCTGAGCGGCTGCGGCACCTGGGAGCGGCTGCTGCGTGTGTACCTGCCGCCTCTGCAGGAGTCAGGATTTGCAGCAGTGAAAGGCCAAGCCAATAGCGATCAACCACACGAGGTCTGTGTGAGTGGGCAGATAGCACAGATGAACACGGACAAGGGAAAGTATAAGGTCAGGCTTTTAGGGAAAAACACACCAAACTGGTAATGCGAAGATGGGATCTGAACCATCGATTTTGCTGGAACTCAAAAATTTGAAAGGATCTCTGCAGCTGGCTCTGAGGGAAGCTGGCCTTTTACTTCCTGTTGTGCCTCGAGGGCACCAGATAACTCCGTGGCCGTGGCCAAGAAGAGTAATAACGCACAGAGCTGCACAGGGCCTCCTGAGCCTGACGGGACCCTGGTCAGGAGTCGCCGGGGCTGCTCCTGTGGCCTCTGTGTTCTTCCCTGTGTCACATCGGCAGGCATGTGCTCTCGCCCGTGAACTTTAAAGATGATGTGTGTCATTACTGACTGGCTAATCCCTTTTTTCAGATTTATGTTGCCAGCTTGGGAGTCTTCTGAGTTTGTAAATTGTTTCCTTTTTTAGAACAAGATTTACTTATTTGAAAGACAGAGTTAGAGAGGGAAGGAAGGCCAGCGCCGTGGCTCACTAGGCTAATCCTCCGCCTAGCGGCGCCGGCACACCGGGTTCTAGTCCCGGTCGGGGCGCCGGATTCTGTCCTGGTTGCCCCTCTTCCAGGCCAGCTCTCTGCTGTGGCCAGGGAGTGCAGTGGAGGATGACCCAGGTGCTTGGGCCCTGCACCCCATGGGAGACCAGGAAAAGCACCTGGCTCCTGGCTCCTGCCATCGGATCAGCGCGGTGTGCCGGCCGCAGCGCGCCGGCCGCGGCGGCCATTGGAGGGTGAACCAACGGCAAAGGAAGATCTCTCTCACTGTCCACTCTGCCTGTAAAAAAAAAAAAAAAAAAAAAAAGAGGGGGAAGGAAAGATACAGATCTCCCATCTTCTGGTTTGCTCCCCAAGTGGCTGTATCATCCAGGGCCAGGCGGAAGCCAGGAGCCAGGAACTCGTCCAGGTCTCCCACAGGAGTGCAGGGTCCCAAGGGCTTGGGCCATCCTCCGCTGCCTTTTCCAGGTGCATTAGCAGGGAGCTGGATCTGAAGTGGAGCACCCAGGACTCAGACTAGCACCCATGTATGATGTGGGCACTGCAGGCAGTGGCTTAACCTGCTACACCACAACACCAGCCCCTCCTTAACTCTTATGTATAACTTGAGATTAAATAAACCAAAATTTTGAAGATCTTTCCTAGTCGTAGGGGCTTGGAATTGTTTCAGCAGCCTCCTGTTTAGCTTTTCTGACTCATGATTTGGTTGCTTCTCCTAAAGCTCATCTTTCCAAAGCGAAGAATTCTAAAACAACTGTGGGAAGCAGACTTCAAAATTGTGTAAAATGTGCTGTGACGTGGGAGCCAGTGCCTGCAGCTCTGGCGTCCAGTGTGGGCACCGGCTTGAGTCCCAGCTGCTCCTCTTCCAGTCCAGCTCCCTGCTGATACACCTGGGAGAGCAGCGGAAGACGGCCCAAGCACCTGGGCCCCTGCACCCGTGGGCCTCAGCTGAGCACAGGGGTTAGAGGACAGCTGAGGACGCTCAGCCTGGCGCTTGCATGTTAACCATTGGCTGGCAGCTTGTGAAGCGGCCAGGGGAAATGGCAGAGCTTCTGAAAGGGGTCAGCGTGAGGACACAGCCGCCACGGTCAGGCCTGGGCTGGCAGTGTAGCCTCATCTGGGCCAAGTTCAGTCACTTCTGTGAGCCTGATTCTTCATCCAGGAAACCCAGACAGCTTTACTGCTGTGGGGCTGTTTGAGAATTAAGTGAGGACGCGGGTGAGTGTTTAATGCAGCAAGGGGCACCGGCTGTAAAGTGGGTCCTGGTGGGTCTGGGGGGCATCGCGAGCCAGGGACACTCCGAGTGTTGTTCATGTGGTTTGGGTGTCTCGAGTGTGCCGTCTGTACTGTAAGTACCGGTTTCTGAGTCAGGGCTCCATGACCAAATGCATTCATTCTCTGTCTTAGGTCGTTAAATCTTTTTGATCCTCAGTATTTCTGTCTGTGAGGATTCTGACACCAGCTACAAGGCATTTTTTGAGTATTCAAACATTGAACGAGGAAATATCAGTGGGATTACTTCGTTACTTATAACACAGGTGCACCTGTGACACCAACAACCCTGAACCCACCCCCACCCGTGCAGCGCTCCAGTCCCACTGCTGCCTTGCAGGTGCTCATTCTCTGCCTTCCCTGCTTACTCCTCTCCCAAGACTCAGTCCTCACCTCTGTGGCTTTTTATTTACTTATTTTTAATAGATTTATCTGAAAGAGAGAGGCAGAGAACTCTTCCATCCACCAGTTTACTCCACAAATGGCCATAATGACCAGGGCTGGGTCAGGCTGAAGCCAGGAGCCTGGAACTCCATCTGGGTCACCCACGTGGGAGCAGAGACTGTGTGTCACTCCACCTCCCGCTTCTCCCTAACTCATGCATTCCACCAGAAACAGCTGGAATGCTCTGTTTTTCTCCATTTAGTTCAGAAAAATGAACCACTTTTGATTGTCGGGGGTGCAGGGGTGCTCCTTGAATCCTCTCGGAATTTCAGCCAACTCTGATGGCTTCATTTCTGCTTTGGCTTCGAGGCTGCCGGCAGCTCCGCAACCTCGACCTCAGTTTCTAGTGCTGTTTCCTTCGGTCTCTGATTTGGGTTTTTGTCAGCCTTACTCAAGCTGTGCCTAAGGAATACTAACAGTACAGGTCACGTTGCCTTTCCCCTGCAAACCATGTCTGGCGTGTTCTGTTTGTTGGGTAAAGGGCAAGCTCTCTGGCACCACTTTTTAAACTCCCTAGAATTAGTTGTCTGCTGCATTTTCTGTCTGCTGGCCACACAGTGCGCTCCTTGTGGTCAGGGGCTGTGGCTGTCTGGTTCACCCTCCCATCTCCTCAGTGCCAGGCACATAGCAAGGACAGCCATGCCTGGGGACATTTCGGTCAGTGATGGCCTGCATGTCCAAAGGTGGTCTTGTTAGGTTGGATCCCCTAGTGACGCCTTGGCTGTCTGGGTATGTGTAAGCATACTCTGATTTTCACACTGCAGCGAAATTGCCTGTGGCACGTGTTGGAATGTATCCTGGTTGGGAAGTGACATGTGACCCCGAATGAACAGGCAGATGGATACATGTCCAGACGCATTTCTGGCCTCCTTAAGCTCCTTGCTCTTGGCAGTTGGCTCAGTGTTGTCTTTCTGTCCCCAGCACCAGCCTGTGTCTTCAGAGCACTCTTTTCCCCCGAAACACTTCAGCCCATCTTGATCCCAGAGCAAATCGGAATTCACCGTTTGTGTTCACACCGTTTAATCTCCCTGCTTTCAGGAAGTTTTCTTTGCACTTGATGCCCTGGACTTACTTCTGCACTATTAATGTTAGGTTTCTGCTTTATGTCACCTAGTTAAATACATGTGTGGTTTTTAAAAATATTAATTTACTTGAGAGGCAGAGAAGCAGACATGGCTCCCATCCACCGGTTCACTCCCTGTGGGCCCACTGGCCCAGGCTAAAGCCAAAGCCAGAAACTCAGTCCAGGTGGCCCACAGGTGGTAGGGGCTCAGTGACTTGAGCCATCATCCCTGCTCCCCAGAATCTGCACTGGCAAGGAGCTAGAGACAGGAGGTGGACCAAAGAGTCCAACCTGGTGGTCGTGTTAACGGTGTCTGAGCTGCTTAGCTTATGCTCACCCCACGTGGATTTTTTTTTAAGATTTATTTTATTTATTTGAAAGAGTTATAGAGAGGTAGAGACAGACAGAGAGATCTTCCATCTGTTGGTTCATTCCCTAGATGGCCACAGTGGCCGGAGCTGCGCCAATCTGAAGCTAGGAGCCTCCTCCGGGTCTCCCATGTGGGTGCAGGGGCCCAAGGACTTGGGCCATCTTCCGCTGCCTTCCCAGGCCATAGCAGAGAGCTGGATTGGAAGAGGAGCAGCCAGGACTAGAACCGGCGCCCATATTGGATGTCGGTGCTTCAGGCCAGGGCTTTAACCCGTTGCACCACAGCGCCAGCCCCCTCCCATGGATATTTTTAGGGGGACAAAAACACTTTTAATCTCTTTGAGGGCAGATACCATTTGTATTTCTTTTGCGCTCTCGTGGTCCCTGCAGCCAGGCTGACATCAGTGGCCTTAGTGATTGGTAGGTGCTGGCTCCGTTGTTCATGAGCGTTTTACCTATGGCACACTCACGGTCTTGAGGAACGCATTGCAGTTTTAGCGATCTAATCATCCCAGGGAGCTTGCTCTTAGAAGGACTCTGTTATCAGTGTGTTAAATCTGAGTTTTCACTTAGGGAATTGGTTAAAGTCAGGTATAGGAAGAAGACAGCAAATCCAAACACACACCTTTCTGCCTGGGCCCTCGAGCTGTCCAGGCTGTGAAGACCCAGTCCAAGCCGGTGGGCGTCCTCCCGGGGAGGGACAGCGGCTCTCCCTTCCTGGGCGTCCCTGCTTCCATCTGGCAGCGGGATTAGCTTCCTCTCTGTTCCTGAATTGCAGCAGGAGATGGCTGTGCGTTTATCATCTTTTGCACTAGCACCAGTAATGGTGTTTGTAAAAGAAAAATGAGTTATAGCTGGAGCCCGTGTCCTTCATGCAGTTGCTTTTCTTTTGTCAGTTACATAGAGCTGAATTTTTACAGTAGACAGAGGCTGGTCTCGTTCAAATCCTGCTCTGCGTGGAGCGTCTCTTAGAAAGATCTCAGCAGGTTGAGCTGGGACAGCCTGCGCTGTGGGGGACTGACACTGTTGGGTGCTCTGGGCTCTTGAGGATAGCCAGACCCTCCAAAATGTTCCCGTGTCAATGCGGAGGGGAGAGGTTTGTGTGCAGCAGGAAAAATGGCCTCAGTGTGGCAGAGCTGTGTGTGAGAAGGGTTTGTGTTGTGGGACGTGTCGGGCTGTAGGCTTGGAGCCTTTGCACAGTGAGGTAGGAAGGTCCTTGTGGTTTTAACCATGTCCGGTTAAACAGTCCCATGTCAGTGCCTGGTGCATGTACAGCTTAGTCTGTTAGTGCCATCAGTATCTACTAACTGGCACCAAATGATAGGAGATGCCCTGTCTCCCTGAAACTGCCCTTACTCAGCAGAAAGCACCCATCTGTCTTGGTGCTATAATCTCTGAAATCTGCTTTGTCCCTTAAAGTGCGTGAGTACGGAGTATCATTTAGAATGTACAGATTTTTATTAGCTGATGCAGTTTATTTCAATCAGATTGTTGTGGAACATATGGACAGTAATGAATCTTCAATAGTGGTAATTAGGCAAACTTCCCAAAATCCAATAGCATATAGTTTGTAGAAACTTAGTTGCTGAAATTCAGTAATGTGGATAGGGCCTGGAAGTGTGAGTTTGAAATTACTTCAGCAACAAAAAACTTGGTGGCTCTCGCCAGTGCCGCGGCTCAATAGGCTAATCCTCCGCCTTGTGGCACTGGCACACCGGGTTCTAGTCCCGGTCGGGGTGCCAGATTCTGTCCCGGTTGCCCCTCTTCCAGGCCAGCTCTCTGCTGTGGCCCGGGAGTGCAGTGGAGGATGGCCCAAGTGCTTGGGCCCTGCACCCACATGGAAGACCAGGAGAAGCACCTGGCTCCCGGCTTCGGATCAGCAGCAGTGCACCGGCCGTGGCGGCCATTGGTAAAGGAAGACCTTTGTCTCTCTCTCTCTCTCACTCACTGTCTACTCTGCCTGTCAAAAAAAAAAAAAAAAAAAAAAAAAAAAAAAAGGCAAACTTGGTGGCTCTCTCTTAGGGCCTGGGAAAGCAGCGGAGGATGGCCCAAGTGCTTGGGCCCCCACACCCAGGTTGGGGACCCGGAGGAAGCTCCTGCCTCCTGGCTTTGGATCAGCTCAGTTCCGGCCATTGTGGGCATTTGAGGAGTGAACCAGCAGGTGGAAGACCTTTTTCTCTATCTGTAACTCTACCTCTCAAATAAATAAAATCTTAAAAATTCATCTAGAAGCAAAAGCTGCGGCCCCAAAATAAAATTACCTGTTACATTTTTCAGTTATAACAAGAAGCAGGTATTGGGGCCAGTGCTGTAGCATAGAAGTTAAGCTCCCACCTGCAGTGCCGTCGTCCTACATGGGCATCATCCCATTTGGGCACCGGTTCAAGTCCTGGCTGCTCCACTTCTAACCTAGCTCCCTGCTAATGTGCCTAGGAAAGCAATGGTACCCTGCATCCATGTAGAGACCCAGAAGAAACTCCTGGCTCTTGGTTTCGTCCTGGCCCAGCCCCAGCCATTGCAGCCATTTGGGGAGTGAACCAGCTCTCTCTAGTTATCTATCTCTGCCTGTCAAATAAATACGTAAAGTCTTTAAAAAAAAAAAAAAAAAAAAAAAAAAAACAGCTAGTATCAAAACTGCTTTCACCAGAAAATACAGGGCAACGGTTTTCGTGGAGCCCAGTGTGAAACGCTTCCCCTGAGTGGGTCTGCAGAGGAATGGTAACTGGTTCTTTCCTCGAAGGAAACCCTGGCGTCGAGGAAAGACACGTGCCTTGCCCCCTGAAGTGGAGACGCTTTTCAGGGACAATGCCAGAAATGCCACAAACTTTTGCTTTGCTGGACTTGCTAGGCCAGACTGAAGTGGTTGTCACGAGTCATGCTACCCAGACCGTTTTCAAAATACTGCAGAAATCCTGGCCGTTCCAGAACTGTGCATTGGTGGATCTGAAGGTTGAATTTGGTGTTGCTGTAACCACCAAAGACCCAGTTCTTGGTGGTACTGCTGATGATTCCGGGAGACCAAAGCCAACAGAGAGACAAGTGGCTTTAACGTGACCTCAAAAAATAACTCCTGCAGGGCTCCAGATGGGGAAGAAAAGCTTTGAATGGGTTGCAGAGACCGTAGAATCGCTTCTGAAATCCGAGTCATTGCAGGTCTGTAGTATTCTGATCTCAGCCGCTGTGCAAACATCAGGAAGGCTGGGGCCAGGGTGTGGCACAGCTGGTTAAGCCGCTGCTTGTGACACTGCCATCCTATATCAGGGTTCTGGTTTGAGTCCTGGCTGCTCCGCTTCAGTCTAGCTCCCTGCTAATGGGCCTGGGAAAGCAACAGAGGATGGCCCAAGTACTTGGGCCCCCTCCACCCTCTTGGGAGACCTGGACGGAGTTCCTGGCTTCATGCTTCAGCCTGGACCAGCACCAGCTGTGGGCAGCCATTTGGGGAGTGAACCAGTAGATGGAAGATGTCTTCTCCATGTTCCTCCCTCTCTGTCACTCTCCCTCTAAAATAGATAAAATCTTGAAAGTTGGCGAAAAGTGTGCAATTCCAAGCTCAGTTCCTAAAGGACCAGGTGTTTGAAAGCTGGGCGAGAGGAGGCCCTGTGTGGCTGTGGCAGGCAGAGGTGGTGGTTTGGTCCCAGAGGCGTCTGGCAGCACTGATATCTGGTTCTCACCTGTCCTCTCGCTCAGACTGGGGGCTCAGGAAGTGTGGTTTCTTCTGCAGCCACCCAGAAGGATCGGCTCAGTTTGCTGCTCAGATATTTGAATTAAACAGCCATTTAATATGTGCCTGTCTGCAGGCAAGCATGTTGAACACATGGATTTCCCGGAAGCAGGTCAACAAGAAAATCAGAGAATGTCATTCATAAGAAAGAGCACCATTGCATTTTTTAGGGGGAAAACTATAAAGTTTTAGTTTAGCAATAACAAAAGCAAAAATCAGGCAAGTTGAAAAGATGGTTTTTAAATCAGAGAAAGCAGAATTCGTTATGAATTAGGTAAATAAATCTAAAGAAAAAGAAACTAAACCCTGAAACTCAACACCTTAAAAATTCCTTTTTTCTTTTCCTGGAATATTGATTTATTTATTTGAAAGGCAGAGTTACATAGAAAGGAGAGACAACAGAAAGAGAGAAAGAGAGATCTTCCATCCACAAGTTCACTCCCCAAATGGCCGTAAGGCCAGGACTGTGCCGGGCCGAAGCCAGGAGCCAGAAACTTCACCCAGGTCTTCCATGTGGGTGCCGGGGCCCAAGTTCTTGGGCCGTCTTCTGCTGCTTTCCCAGACACGTTAGCAAGGAACTTGATTGGAAGTAGAGCAACTGGGACTTGAACTGTTGCCCAAATAGTTTGCCAGTGTCCCAGGTGGTTGCCTAACCCGCTACACCACAATGCTGGTCCCTGAAATTTCTAAAAAATGTCAGACACTAGCACGTATTTCGTTAACCATCAGAGCAATGATATTGTCACACATCATGTAGCCTCAAGAAAACTCCACTCTACATGCATGAGTCAGAGTGGAGAGGCAGATGGCAGCCTAGTGTTATTAGGAAAATGGTTTGACCTTGTGGACCCCTAGAAAGGTCTTGGGGCTCCCAGACCACGTTTTGAGAATCACTGACTTGGCCTGTCAGTAATTATACTAATTATACTAACACAACCATGGTTCGGACACCACACATTTTAGCTTCCTCTGCAGAAGATGAGAGTAGAGTCTGTCCTGTCAGGGTGGCTCCTAAGATGGTCTCCATCGCTGGAATATACATAAATGGAAGTGTAACAGCTTCTTCAATTACTAATTGTTCTAAGGGAAGCAGGTATAAACTTGGATTTGGGAGACTTCTAAGCATGACATCACAGCAGAATCAGAAAGGAAACAATTGATGGAAAAAATGAGGAACCTGTATGGAAGGGGGAAAAAAATTGAGACTGAAAAAAAAAAGTGTTCAGTATATTTACTTGGTGAAAGATCCACATTTCTCATGTATGTGGGAGTCAGAGGGGAAGGTAAATACACTAACAGGAAAACTCTACAAAGGAAATGACCAGATTATTTTATAGAAAAAAAGAATCTATGAGGCCAGCACTGTGGCACAGTGGGTAAAGCAGTAGTGCCGTCATCCCGCTTGGACAGCAGTTCTGAGCCAGCTCCCTGCCAATGGCTTGGGAAAGCAGTGGAAGATGGCCCAAGTGTTAGGGCCCCTGCACCCACTGAGAGACCCAGATGAGGCTCCTGGCTTTGGCCTGGCCATTGTGGCCATCTAGGGAGTGAACCAGCATAGGAAAGATCCTCTCTCTCTATAACCCTGACTTTCAAAATAAATAAATTTTGTTTAAAAAGAGAAATAAATCTAAAATAGGCACAAGTTCATCTTCACTGGTAAACAAATAAAAATTACAACAAGATATCTGGCACTTAAGATGCCTGCTTTCTGCATTGGATTCTTGAGTTCGATGCTAGGTTCCAGCTTCTTGCCACCCATGTGGGAGACTTGGATTGAGCTCCTGGCTCCTGGCTCCTGGCTCCTGGCTCCAGCCCTGTGCCGAGCTCCAGCCATTGTGGGTATTTGGGGACTGTAACAGATGAGGGTGTGCTCCATCTGTCTCTCTCTCTGCCCTTGGGGTGGGGGAGAATATATGTGGCTATTCCGTGTGTGTGTGTACACAGATACCCTTTTTTGACAAGTTTTGACAGCTTTGCTGTTTATTTAATTTAAATATTCGAGAGGCAGAGAGAGTGAGCTCCCATCTGCTGGCTCACTCCCCAGATGCTGCCTTGTGTTTGAACAAGAAAGCTCGCACTGGGGCTGGGCTGGGGCCAAAGCCAGGAGCTGGGAGCTGAGCCCAGGTCCCCCAGGAACCCAGTTACCTGAGCCATCACCTCTGCCTCCCGGGGTCTGCAGCAGAGAAAGCTGAAATCGGGAGCTGGACCAGGAACGGAACCCAGCCACGCTGAGGTGGGACAAGGCATCCGAACTGGCGTCTCACCCTCTGGGCTAGATGTCTGTCCCATTTCTTGTGTGTGTTTATTTTATTATTTATATTATTTGAAAAGCAGTGAGACAGAGATAAAGGGAGCGTTCCTGTCCATTGCTGCACTCTCCAAGGTCCCACAACAGCCAAGATTTGCCAGGCTGAGACTAGAAGCCAGGAACTCAATCCAAGTCTCCCACGTAGGATACAAATACTGCTGCCTCCCTGGGTGGACATTAGCAGAAAGCTGGAATCGGACGTCCCAGCTGGCAACTTAACCGCTAGGCCAAGCACCCATCCCTATTTCTTGTTCTAAGTATTTATAGCTATAAATTTCCCCCTTAGCGCTTGTTTTCACTTTGTCCTGTAAAATTTTGATGTGTTTTTCATTGTTATTTGTCTCTAGGTATTTTCTAATACCTTTGGTGATTTCTTTGATTTGTTGCTTACTTAGAGTGTTGTTTAATTTCCACGCATGTGTGAATTTTCCAGTTTTTCTTCTGTTACCGATTTCTGACTTGATCCTGTTATGGTAGGAGAAGATACTTTGTATAATATCTGTCTTTTTAAATCTATTGAGGCTTAATGTGTGGCCTAACATTTAGTCTACCCAGTGAGAATATAATCAGACGATTGGGGTGATAGAACTTTTCAGACATAAAGCATGAGGCATCTCTTAATTTTGTTATAGAATTTTAGAAATAAGTATGTAGCTTTAGGTATCATTCTTAATGATATCTCATTACATTTTGAAATGATACCAGTATTTTTATGATAGTGAAAGAGGTTATCATTTATGAAATATCGAACTAGTGACCTTAACTATTCAGTTATGATGAAAGGCCCAATCTAACCTTTTATTGAATGTGATATTTATTAAAAATGAAGTTTCTCATTTCCATTACTTAATCAATAGCACATTATGCCATTTATTAATATAATTAAAGGAGGTCTTGCAGACTAGATCTTCTCTCCCTTGTCACCTAGTTTAATTTTAATAACCAGGAAATAGCTTTCTAACCTAGAGTTGGTCAAATCTGTCCAATCCTGTAACTTTTATGAGATATGAGAAAGAACGGTTAAATTGGCAGAAAGAAATAATGTGTAATGGCTACTTAGGAAACAACAAGCCCCTTCCATCATCATGTAATGTAAATCAATCAGGAGACATTCTATTTTCCCATTATTTTCCATTATTTATGTTTAAAACACTGGGGTTTGGTACAGGTGGTATATTGGTAAATGGGTAAGAAATGCATTTCGTAAATAACATTGACAGAAGAGAGCTTATGCAGGAGGAATAAGGAGACATCGGAGTGGAAGTCCTGAGGCCCGTCCCTTCCAGCAGCCCTGTGTTTGAACGAGAAAGCACGCACTGGGAAGCACCTGTCCCTCGGTGCGTAGCTGGGTGTGTTCCCGCCAGCACTGCCGCTCCCTGAATGGCCGTGCTCACCGTCCCTGCACCCAGGCAGTGCCTCCCGCACTGTTTCAGTCTCGGTGCTTGTGATGCCAAAAGGATATGGAAATTGAATTGTGACGATGATTACAGCAGAGCAGCTGTGTTCCCACTATGTTGCTAAGCACTTGTGTGTGTGCTTGCTGTCTCCTTTATGCCCCACGGTTACTGTGAAGGAGGTACTATTATCCATTGTTCAGATGAAACAAGAGGGTTTTTTATTATTAATTTATTTGAAAGCAGAGTTACAGAGCAAGAGGACACAGAGAGGTCTTCTATCCACTGGTTCACTCTCCAAGTGGCTGCATTGATCAGGGCAGGGCCAGGCTGAAGCCAGGCGCCAGGAGTCTCCCACGTGGGTACTTTCCCAGGCACATTAGCAGGGAGCCTGGATCAGAAGTGGAGCAGCCAGGGCTTGAACCAGCAACCATATGGGATGCTGCTGCTGCATTCCATCGTTTACCCCACTGTACCGCAGCGCTGGCCACAAAGTGAGGTATTTTTTTGTTTTTTTTTTTTTTTAAGATTTATTTAGGGGCTGGCGCTGTGGTGCAGAGGGTTGACGCCCTGGCCTGAAGTGCCGGCATCCCGTTGTGGGCGTCAGTTCAGGACCCAGCTGCTCCACTTCCTATCCAGCTCTCTGCTATGGCCTGGGAAAGCAGTAGAGGGTGGCCCAAGTCCTTGGGCCCCTTCACCTACGTGGGAGACCCAGAGGAGGCTCCTGGCTCCTGGCTTTGGATTGGCTCAGCTCTAGCCATTGCAGGCAATTGGGGAGTGAACCAGCAGATGGAAGATCTCTCTCTGCCTCTTCTCACTCTGTGTAACTCTGACTTTAAAATAAATAGATAAATCTTTTTTAAAAAAATTATTAATTTGAAAGAGTTACACAAAGAGAGAAGGAGAGGCAGAGAGAGAGAGCTTCCATCCGCTGGTTCACTCCCTAGATGGCCGCAACGGCTGGAGCTGAGCCAATCCAAAGTCAGGAGCCAGGAGCCTCCTCTGGGTCTTCCCACGTGGGTGCAGGGGCCCAAGGAACTGAACCATCCTCCACCGCTTTCCCAGGCCATAGCAGAGAGCTGGATTGGAAGTGGAGCTGCCGGAACTTGAACCAGCGCCCATATGGGATGTCGCCACTGCAGGTGGTGGCTTTTCCTGCTGCACCACAGCGCTGGCCCCGCCAAGTGAGATTTTCAAAGAGCTTCTGCTTGGCAGGGCTCCTGACTCCAGATTCCTACTAGTGCACGCTCTGGGAGGCAGTAGGTAGTTGAGTTCCTGCAGACCCAGTAGGAGACCTGTACTGAGTTCCCAGCTCTTAGCTTTGGTCTGGCCCAGCCCAGTAGCCATCTGGGGAAGTGAGTCACGGATGGATGATATCTCTCTGTCTCTCTCGTGTACGTGTGTACATTTCCCTCTCCCTCTCTCTCTCGTTCTCTGTCTGCCTTTCAAATAAGTAAACTACCGTTTGTAAGTTTTTGCTGCGTGTTGGGCCCTATGTGAGCGCTTTTTAGTTGCTGTTTCATTTCATTCTCACACCATCCCAGAGAGATACTAGCTCCGTTCTGTGGGGAGACCTCAAGGTCACAAAGCTCCTAAGGGCAGATCCCACACCCACCTGAGGCCTGCATCTCAGCCACCTGCACCGAAGGCTGGGGTGTTGTACACCTCCAAATAACCAGGTGGAGAGAAGGAGGCATTCAACTGTGGCGGTCCAGTGGTGTTGCTCCCAAGGCCACCCCAAAGAGAAGAGGGAAGGCAGAGAATCCGGGGCGGGGGGGGGGGGGGGGGACAGAGCCTGGTTCTCAGGGGCTAGGGATGCCGGATCAGCAAGATCTGTGACCTGGAGCAGGTGGTGGGGACCCTCAGGGAGCCCCTGACTGAAATGGCAGATACGCTCTGTCTGAACAGGCTCGCTTCTCTGACCGCGCATGTCAAGGCCAGGCCAAGCTGCGCTCTACTGCGGAACACAGGCACGCAAGTTCAGGCTGAGAGGGTGTCGCAGGTCCCCCGCCTGACCACCGGGCACGGAGGTGGGGAGCCGGCCTGGCCTGCCGCAGCCTCTCCTCAGACATGTGTGTCCTGTGCCGCGTCTCGTTCCCTGTCTTCAGAACTCCTCAGCTGGAACTCTGCGAAGCCGCTTGGATTTCCTGGTTTTCTAGCTCCTGAGTTAGTCTTGCAGAAGAGACGTACATTTATTTATGCCAACAATTCTTGCTGAACTACAGAAAAATTTTACCTTGTTGGTGAAAAGCTCACTAGTCCTGGGACTGAAAAATGGGAAGTTATAGAGAAATAAAGTGTAGCATAGCCTGCGCCCAGACTCGTGCCTCTGTGACCTCTGTCCTCGGGGAGCCACCTTCCAGGAGCTGACGCGTCCTCACCGGGGCCCTGGGACCATGCCTCTGCAGCCCACATGGCTGATCACGGGCCCTCCCTTCAGAGCAGTTGCTGGGGAGACTTGCCGGGTCTGTGTGCTGGGCTTTTTTGGAGGCGAGGTTGGGGAAGCAGTTTTGCCACTTGACACGCTGCCCTGTGGAACTG